>NW_010311681.1:50301-61841 GCF_000700745.2 Antrostomus carolinensis
TATTATTTTAAGTTTTCTTTTATTTCTATTATTAAACTGTTCTTATCTCACCCTGCCAGTCTCCTTATCCTTGTCCCCCAATCCTCTCCCCTATCTCCTGGGGGTGGGGGTAAGTGGGTGAATGACCAAGGACCAGCCCAGGGAAACTATCACAGAGCTACTGGAGCACCCGGGGTTTACTACAGTCACAGCAAGGATATGCTCTGTCATTTCTAGGAAATGACCTGGAAGAATCAGAACTTCAGAACAATTCCAGAAATTCTGAAGATTTGCAATCCTCCCCCTGCACTGAATGGAGATGATCACAAGCAGCCTACAACACCTAATGAAAACCAGCTTGGCATCTGTCACTCATAACAGCAATATGAGAAAACAAAGGTTTAATTTGCATCCACGCATTCCTCCCTCTTCTACTTCACTTCCCTTAGTTTAAGTAACTCAAACATTAACTTTCAAGGCAACAGACTTTCAGTACTTTTCCAACATTCTGTTTCTGCTCCCATTCCTGTAATGTCCTCTCCCAAGCTGTGATCATCTTTGGGACTTCACTGAATCCCTTGCTTCACAGCCTAGAGAGACATAGCTGTCATCTCACTGTGCATGGACTAATTCCACCTGACTCCAGCTAAAAAAACAAAGAAAAACCCATTCAGTTTTCAGTTCCATATAGGATAGCTCTACATCTTCCTGTCTGCCTACAGTCTTGAACAGTAATGGCCTCCAACTCTGGCAAATGCCACTGAAGAACCAGTTACAGGTCACAGCATTAAGGAAAACTGAAATGAATGCCAATTTATTTTAGTCTACTGTCTGTAAACTGTTTAATTGCAGCTTCACAAGAAGCTGAGATGTGTCAGGCTGGGGGAAGGGAAAATGGAGTGGTCAAGAGAAGACAGCTAAGAGGAAGAAGCAGCACTACTGCCATCTTTGCTTGAAAAGTAAGCAGCACTACTGCCAGGGAACCACAAAAAACTAGCAGTGGTCTTTTTCAACCTAGGTTGCCAGGATTAAAGCCTAGTGAATTTATTTAGGAAAATTTAGAACAAAAAGGATCCTATCCAGCCACCTCCTTACCACAGATTCTCTAAGAAATTGGCTTCTTTCTCTTTAGATTCAGAAGCTTCTTGAGCTTTTAGCTTCCTCTCCCACACCACTTATGATCTTTGTTATTTATTGCACCAGTGCCTGTCCAGTGCCCTCTGGATTTACAAAGCACCCATAACCATGCTCACAACACATTCAGAAGCCTTTTTGTGACCAGGCCTTCAAGGTTTCACCCTGCACTGGCTCTCTGAAATATGCTAAATTGATCACACAGGAAATTATCAGCCAGCCTCTTTCATCTTTCAGATGCTCCAGGCACTGGACTAGCTGTATGGACATTCTGCCCTTCAGAACATATGCCCAACTTCTCTCCAAAACCAGAACCCAGAACATTCTTTTGTTCATTTAACCTATTCAAGACAAAAGCCAAGTTCCTCTCTCTTGATTAGTCCCAGAACACAGCAACATGGATAGTCATAAACTTCTTTTCAGGAGATAAAAATGCAAACAAGCATTGTAGAATCCTCCTTTTCAGGGAACCCAATGTTCTAGCTAGACTGCAGTTGTCCAGGCACATAGTACAAGGAGACATGTTCTGCCTCAAAAAAAAGCCCATTTTGGCTTTTGTGGGCTGCAGTCAGATTCTTCCCATCATTACAGCACGACACAGAAAAGCCCAGGTTCCTGGACAAGACACAGACTGTTCTCTTACAGGGTCATTTTAAAGAATTTATTTTGATCTTCTATAAAGAGGCCATCATGTTAGCGGTGGAGCATCTGAGCTTTGTAGCTTTCCAGCTCGCTGCCACACAAGCAACTGGAAAGCCAACCACAACAGCTCTGCTTAGTATAGGAGTTCTCCAGGGAAAGGATAGGATACACAGTGTGGTTTTGTGGCAGTAAGGAGGCAGAAGCTCGTTTTTGCAATCCCACAGGCAGGAGGACTTCAAAAGCACAAACCACAAGATAAACTGAGCTATCTTGGGACAAAGAGAGTTGTTCTGTACGTTGTTTCCTAAAAAATAACCCCACACATGATATTATGTTGCCCTCAGAGGATGAACAGCAAAGGGGCAATTATTAACTGGCCAGACTGAGCTGGAAGAGCAGGGTTGGGCCTGGCAAAGAGAGAGGTACCACACAACCACAGAGACATCACAGCAACTGTGCTGCCTACCAAAGAACTGGATTAACTTAAAAGTAAAAAATAAACCTTTACCAGTAACATCTTTTATATATATATATACATATATATATAGTATAAATTCAATGTTGAAAGATAGAAATAAAAGGAAATATGATACTCCAAAGTATAAGGTATGGATATATACACACGTGCACTCAAAAACACAAGATTAATGCAAGTAAGTTTTATGGGTTGAGATGGAATAAGTTCTTTCCAACAGAATTGCTAAGAGGACAAACAAGAACATGAGTGTTGGGGTTACTGCAGAGCAGCTATGCTGTATGTCAGCCCCTATTCAGCCCACCCACATTTGTTTGCTTTCTAGGCAGCTCATGAAGCACTGACCTACACCTCCCACAGCACCTGGACTTCAGATTCATTTGCAACGCTTTGAAAGTGGTGACAAAACTCTTCCTCTACTTCAACTGGAAGTCTCAGGTGCTGTCTCTACAAACCCACAAGCTCCACACTTCACTCATACTCGCTACAGAAAATTTACCTGCAATAGTGAAAAGCACCAGAGGATCCCTCACAGCCAATTTCATACTGTTCACATTGGGCTTCACCCTCATCTTCAATGAAATAATAGTAACACCAACTAAGGCAGGGAGAGGGAGATGCACAAAAAGCAAAATGGCCAAATTATGGAACCACATTTTTGTAGCCATGTGTGTGGCCTTCACTGCTACAGTGTCAGAGTGGCTTTTTCTACTAAAAAACAATTAAAACAATTTCAACACTTCTTAAAAGTTGGGAAGTATTATCTTCAATTCAGAAGCAGAAAATGGAAGCCTAACAGCACAGATCCATGACTATTTGTGTGCCTAAGTCATTTAAAATCACTGGCAAATTAGACATTTAACTATCATTACACATCTGGCCAAATAGATTTAGACCTGACTCTCAGTATTACAAAGTACTCCAACCTCCCACCGCAGGCACTCTTCACGCTTGGAAACCTGAGCCTGAAGGAACTTTCCAAAGAGCTTGTGGCCAAACTGAGAAATTAACGCAGATCCTACCCGGCCTCAGTCCGCTTCTTAACCAGGGCACAATTTGCCCTGCCCTACCTAGCTCCTTACCCCAGAGAGCTCGTTAAAACAAACTTGCAGGAAATCAAAGTCCCCACTGCACAAACGTGGAAGGATTTACACACGCTGCTTGGGAAGTCAAAATAACAGCTCCTGCTCCACTTCACCAGTCTATGCTCCTTAACCCAAATTAAGTCTGATCCAAGTCCTGCTTCCCCCAAAAAAAGAAAGGTCAGAGCCAGGCTCCTGAGACCCTCCTGGGGGACCCAAGTTTCTGCATTAGCCTTACAATTATTAAAAGGCCAACATTAAAGGAAGTCCAGCCCTAAGGCCACTGTTGATCTAATAAACACTGGAATTAGATTTCTTCTGAGTGAAGAGGCTGCCCGCCTGATGGCACAAAGCCAACATTTAAATGCTACTGTTGCTCAGAGCCCTAAATTAGTTTTGGATCTGGGGAGTTTGCCTTGAGCTACAGCCAAAAGAAACATAGGAACTGGAGGGAAATTTGTTAAACGTTAACAGAGCTGCAGGAAAGGACTACAACGGGACTAGTAGGTGGCAGGGAAGAAGGAGGGGAAGCCACAAACAAACAGAAGAAACAGAAACAAGTAGCAAGACATGGAAAGTGAGGGACAAATAAGATTTTTGTGCAGAAGTGACTCCCCCAACCAACCCCCAACTTAGCTGCGTGAACAGCAGACTTTTTAGGTCCCATTTCCTCGTAGATTTTTTGCAACGACAGTGGCTCTCATCTACCTTCCTCTCTCCACGTTCAAAATACAGAATAAGAGCTGAGGAAACTCTGTTATTCCCGACTCCTTGGTTATGTCAATGCTGAATCACCATGAAACTTGATTCTCATCCTTGGTCAGCTAAGAAGAGGCAGATAGTTCCAGTCTCCCTGGCTAGGATCAAAACAGATCCCATGTTCTTGGAAGGAGTGGTACACAGCAGCCTGCAGGAGCAGCTCTTGCAGGAGGCTCTCTTTTCATGAAGAGGATGCAGTGGTAACAGGGCAAGGCCCCTTGCCTGTTCATGCTCTTCTCCAATTCAGTGATGAATTGTAAGGACTTAGACCACACAATGCTCTTTTTCCCCCTGAATACTCAAAACACTCAATCTAATACAAATGTCTATGCAGAGGGAGTTGAAAAATACTCCCATTTTGACTTTTCCCCCCTCATCTTTTCCCAACAGGAAGGAGCAGAGCATGAAGACTCCCTGATTTGACAGTTGCTTCCTGTGAAGCCAAACCAGTGAGGGCACAACCTGTATTGGTAGTTCCTGATGGAAACTTCCAGTCAACTTCAGTAACTTCCATCTCAGAAAGTTCCTACTGCCTCCACAATTCCTTCCCAGTTGGAAAGATGAATTGGAAGGAATGAGGAGCTTCAGACAGCAAAAAGCAATCCCCTTGTCATCGTTCCAGGGCCCACAAAGGACCTTTGTTTGCTCCAGCTGTATCTCCACTCTTATACAGAAACATTTCCAAGCCAGTGGGCACACATATGCACAGGGTGCTATAGAATACAATAAAATGTCTGGAAAGCATACTCATTAAGAGATCTTACGTGCCATCCTTTACTGTGTCACACTTGAAGCTGAACATTGCTGGAGTGCAAGAGTGTTTGCCAACCCCCCCACCCAAATCTCCTCACATGGCAACAGAGACCCCTTTCAAAGCTTGAAGAGTCTATTTGAATAAATCATCTGTGCTTCTCAAAAGAAGCAGCAAACTACAAAAATTATATCAAAGTAGTAAGAGAATGAGCTGAGGGCATTCAACCATGTCCAGACGCTACATCAGCTGAGGGAAAAAATGGGTTAAAGAAAACCAGAAGTATCAGAACATGGACTTTTTTTTCCACAAATTTGAAATTAGACCAATATATAACAAAAATGAGAGTTTTCACTCATAGAAAGGGGTTTCTGAGCATCTTGAAATTCCATCCTACCACTGCTGAGATAATGTACGTCCAAGTTGTCCGCTTTCAATCTCCACGTCAGTGCTCCACTTCAGCTGAACAACAGGTCTGTTCTCACACAGATTACAGCATTCTGTGATACACTTACCTAGTTTTTTATGTTATATCCACCACAGGGGTATTCATGTTTCTACCAAGTTCATTTGCAACAATTCCCAAGGAGTCTGTGGAACTTTACAGGTCTCTTCACAGATTTCTCCTATTGTCATATTCAGCATTGCACAGGAGGAGAGACAGATATGGACAAGGGCTGCTAAATTCTGCAAAACTATTAAAATATAGCCAGCAACATCTGAGCAAATCCCTGTACAACCTCTCCACGAACAAAACACCCCTAAACCCTCACTTTCATTCTTCAGGCACTTGTCTTTCATGAGATATAGTCTGTTTACAGGTCTCCTGCTGTGCACACAACTACTTTCCCAAATGACAGCAGTCCTCTCTCACACAAACATGTAAACACAGACTGGGCAGTGCTGATTCCAGCGAGCCTTGTAAAGGGTTAAGGCCCAGTTATCACATGGTGGTAGGCTGACAGCTTTATGTCTGCAATGTCTATGTGGGTTTCAGACTCTCCCTTTAATCGGGTTCCATTGCAATTAATCAGTGGGTTTCTTTATAAGAAAAAAAAAATAATAATAAAAAACGGCGAGCACTCTATTCAGCCCAATTCAATCTGTCCAGCCAAATCTCATGACCAGCTGGAATGCCCCTTTCCTAGCCTGCCCAGCAGGATGCCCAAGAATGGCGTGTGAACGTTTCTCTCTGCTCCTGCTCCAGCGTTAAAACGAACAATAGTCCCTGCCAGTGTCATTCTTCAGCAATTCATCTCTTCCTGTCGCCAGACTCTTTCGTTCCTTCTTGCCCCTTCCACCTTTTTTGTACAAAAAACAACAGCAGATCAGCAGCAATATAATAAAATAAAATTGTATTTACTTGGGAGATTTGATGGAAGGAGCAAGAAGGGGGCTGGGGAGAGGAAGAGCCCTCACCCCCCTCCTGCAATGAAGACACAGAAGGGGAGCGTTCTCAGGCCCCAGCTGACCTGTTCCGCTCCACGCCTGGTTTCCCTGCTGCAAGGAGCATCAAATTTGCCAGGGGGGGCTGCAGGGGGAGGACCAAGCCCTTTTCTTTTGGAGGATGTTGAAACTGTAATTACAGAGAGGCAGTTTCCGGGGGGAAATTAATATGGATCTCAACTCATGTTCCCTGTGTTTGCCATGTGCAGACCTGTGGCCTTTACCCGACACTCATTCACCAGGGAATGGGCCAAAAACGGCAGGAGGAGGCTGCAAGCACAGTGGTAGGAAAGATTCAGATGTCCTCTTCTTCACCTGAAGGAGTGAAATGCTATGGGACAACTCCAGTAAGATTATAATACATACATATATACACACATACACACAGACACACGTTCCTCAACAGAGCAGCAAACGTGTCAGAGAAATTAGCCACTGAATGGTCCATGAGGAACAGGTCAACCACAGAGGCAGCAGTGAACAGCATGCTAAGAGACACACTGTGAGTCCCCAACACCAGCTCTCTCTCCATTGCAGGGAAATGAGGGACCAGGTCTAGTGTTACAGAACCTGGAAGATTTCAGTGCATTTACTTTTACAGGTGTGAATTTAAAAGAGTTGCTTCCTGGTATGCAGAACTGAGCAGCAGTCTGGCAAAGATAGTATCTTATACAGCATGCTTCAGAAGAAAATAAATCCAGCTGTTATTGATTACACAGGACATTAAAATCTATTATAACCAAGTTAAAAAAGCTTTAATGAAATCCCAGAATTAAATTCACCTGCACAGCCTTTCACAGGCCCCTTTTGCACTTCATGACATCACACAATCTCCACATTACTTGCAGCACAAAGTCCTGAACTGAATGTAAAAATTATTATACGGTATTCACCACTGTAACATCCAAGGAGTCCATAAACACAGATTCATTTGTCTTCACAACTCACTGCTGTGAACGGATTCCTCAGCTCCATTTTACAGATCTCAGCCAGAGTCCCAAGCCAGAAACCTCTGTTCCTGGGTGTCCAACCTGAGGAGCCAAGGAATGGTTTGCAGAAGTGTTGAATGCTCGTAAAACACAACAGAAGGAAAGGGGAGGGACGCAGGTGGTAGAAAAGTAAAACACTGTGCCAAACAGGTCAGCTTCAGGCCTCTCAAACCTGCAAGTCCCTTTTTTTCTAAGAAAAAGGACAAGCAACAGAAAAGATTTTGAAAGATACAAGCTGTTTTCTGGGCAAGCCAGTACAGAAAAGTGGGACTTGGGAGCAAGAAGGACAGGCTAGATATAGGAAAAGAGAGCACAAGGCAGTGTCTTCCATCTCACACCTGCTATCCAGAACCCTCCTTCCACCTGCCCACTTTCCCTCATCCCTTTTCTGTCTCTTAGCAAGCTTCCCTACTGCCACAATCCAATTCTCTTCTGCTACTCTTTCCTCTTAAAATCTTCTCTTCCTTTCCTCCTCCCACCCCTCCCAAAAAATGCCCAGACAATCAAACCAGGTGCAAACACAATCACCTTTCTCACTGCTACCCAAGTTGAAGCCGGGTGCAAGCGGATTGCAAAAGAGCAGCTAAATGATCCAGATGGAAAAGAGCTGGCCAAAAGTTAATCCTTCAAAATTACCTGGCAGAATCTGCACAGGCAGACAGGCTGTATTATCCAGTATTTGGCATCACAGAGCTGCACTGTTTTTGTGCACTTGCTCCCGGTGTTGTGGGATGACAGACTCAGCTCCATAGGGGATTCCATGTTATTTCTTGCATTGCAACACAATCATTAATAGTGCATCGTATCACACAGAAATAACCTACTGTAGCTGCCTCTCCTCTGCGCTGCCTGTAGGCCAGCAAAGGAGCCCTCAGCCCAGAGAGCAGCCGCTCAGAAGGCATTATCCAGACTAAGGTTCCTCTGCAAACATTCACTTGGGGGAATAATTGGAGCAGAGCTCCAGTAACTGGCCACACCTCGAGTGCTGGGCTTAGTATTGTTCCCCTCACTCCAAGAAGGACATGGAGGTGCTGGAGCATGTCCAGAGAAGGGCAATGGAGCTGGGGAAGGGGCTGGAGCACAAGTGTGATGAGGAGCAGCTGAGGGAACCGGGGTTGTTGAGCCTGGAGAAGAGGAGGCTGAGGGGAGATCTTCTGGGTCTCTGCAACTCCCTGAAAGGAGGGTGGAGAGAGTTGGGGGTTGGTCTCTTCTCCCAAATAACAAGTGACAGGACAAGACAGAATGCCCTCAAGTTGCACCTGGGGAGGTTTAGGTTGGATATTAGGAAAAAATTATCCACTGAAAGGGTTGTCAAGCACTGGAACAGGCTGCCAAGGGAAGTGGATTCACCATCCCTGGAGATATTTAAAGGACGTGTAGATGTGGTGCTTGGGGACACGCTTTAGTGGTGAACTTGGCAATGCTGGGTTTATGGTTGGACTAGATGGTCGTAATGGTCTTTTCCAACCAAACTAACTATTCTATTAATTGAAGCCTGCCACTGTCCACCGCAGCCTGATACTGTCAACGTCCATTGCAAAGACAGTCCAAGAGGCTTTTGCTGTCAAGCTTTTTAATTCCTACTCAGCATAAAAAAGTACCAGTTTTCAAATATTTACAACTCTACTATGCACAGGTGAATTTCAGAGAAAGCAAAGAATCTTTAAACCTCATCTGCTTTCTGTATTTCTGGGGCATCTTAACAAACATTCTCAAGCTTTTCTGTACTATGGTAAAATTTTATACACAGAGGAAAAAAAAAGCAGCATTTTCTCTCAATCTTTATTCTTCAAACTCATTGAATCATTTCTAACAAGTTTCACAGACAGTTTTAAACAGAAACTCTTCTCTTTCTCCCTCAAGATTCAGCCTGGAAAGTTAGAAATTGGTTAGACTTTAATCAACTGAAAAGAAAATCAGAGAGGGATTGAAGCTTGGCCCCTGTGGCACCACTCCTTTCCCACACAACATCCCCTTCTGCTCCAGAGGTATCAGGAACCTTCTCTTGAATTTCTAATTCATTAACACAGTTGAGCTGAACTCTGAGCAACTGTTCTCAACTTGCACTTCATTTAAAGACTTCGGCTTCTATTTTAGTTCTCAGGAGAAACTGCTCCCAACAGCTCATGTGTTTTTCCAGCCATATTACAAGGTGTAACTAAAGTTGTTCTCTCTCCCTGCAAACTTTGCCTCACTTGTAGATGTGATGCTCTTAGGATAGAATGTTTTTACAAATATTGTATCATGAACACTGTAGAAGGAAGGGGCACTCACTAGATGCCAGTGACGACAAGGATGCTTAAAAATCTCCATAGTTAGACACATTCTTTTGACTCAGGTCTGCATTTAGCATATGAGTAACTTCTTCCTACAAATAAAGACTCTTATTCTACCTTCATCTCCAAATGAGAGGCAAGGATGGCTCTTATTTGAAAGCATTGGCTATATCCATGCTAAGACCTTTACTGCAAGGTTTACCATAGCACAGCAGACTTGCTTTCCCTGTACCTTCTCCCACACACTGACACTGAGTAAACCTTTACTGACTAAATTCTACCAATAGCTTGGAGACTGGATTCAATTTGGAAATTTTGATGGGATTTAACTGACTGGAAATGGAAGATGAGCCAGATCTTGGACAAAAAGTTCAGGAAGTCCAGTCTCCACATCTGCTGCCCCTAGTTAGGCTCAGCTTAAAGCCTCAGACCTTAGAGCAAGAGTACTCGCTGCTCGGGGAAAATACTGACACACGTAAGTATGTACTGCCCACATTTAATTCCTGGCATGATACAGCTGGAATAAGGATGATGCTTCTGTCATCATTCCTACTATAACAAGAGCATTAGGTCTAATACATTTGAATCTTTAATACACAGCAAATAACACATGCAACACGGCTTAGGCAACAGAAGAATTTAGCTGCAAACTGTGGGCATGCCAAGCTTGCTGACAGCCCTGCAGGGATGGAAAGGAATGTTTAAAGGAGGTGGCCTGGTTACTTTTTCCTTACAATGCTGGGGAGAAGTGGGCTCATCTCTTCTTGACACAATCGAGCAGTTTCATGCTGTTTAGATATCTCCACTGCAGGGGAACAGAACCAGCATGTAGATATGAGCCTACCTGACTATCCACGGACTACAGTAACAGGCTCAAGGAAATCCCAAGGCCAAAACCTATCAGACAGTCAAGTTGCAACAGTTTGCTTTAAAGACACATCACTTCTTTGATTTCTTCCACATCTGGAGCTGGGACCCAGATGAAATAAACTAGAAATTGAGAGATAATTCACAGGTAGTAGAGGAAACATGAAGCCAGGCATAAAAACATAGAGGACAGTTAAGGAGAAATAAACTGGGCATACTTAGCACAAGGAAAGGCTGCACTTTCAATGCTTTGGTTAAAACCACCCAGAAGGGGCTTGTCAGCTAATGTCTCCTACCAAAAGAACAACTAAAAAAGGAGACTGGCTGAGCCCAAACCATTACATGTTATCTGCCTAAATCTCCCTCTTCCCTCAGATCCAATACTGATGCCCCCCCCAAATCCACTCTAGCATTAGCGTGGATGCTGAATCCCAACAAAAGCTCCCTTTAGAAGCCTGGACCACAGAAGCCAGAGATAAATCCCTCCATCCATCTCTATTTTCCTCTCCCTTGCATATACAAATTGTCATTCCCCTTCCTACCTCCCAAACCCATCTCACCCTCCTCCCCTCCAAGGCGATTAAGGAAAAGCTGTAGAAATATTTGCCCAGCGCTGGAGCCTGTTGCTGGGCCCAGCTGTATTGTTGGTCGGAATACACACGGCAAACTTGCGCTGTGAGGAGCCCTGCGGGACTCTGGGCGCTTCGGGGAGGCTTTGTGAGCCCAGCTCTGCATGCACTAGCCAGACTATTGTGAAAGGGAAACAGAAAAACCGTTACAAACCCCAATGTTCCCCCACTCCCGCCTCCCCAAGTGCCCCCCCCTTCCACCAGCACTTCCCCAAGACAAATCGAGAGGGGAGGAGGGGGGCTGATGGTGAAGAGAATGAAAAGGTTTCCTCAGTTAGATTTAAGGCAACAAGTCAGAGCTGCAAGGAGTCCTTTATCCGCCAAGGAAGCCTCCCACTGCTCCAGAGCTGGGCCGAGCGGGGATCCTGGGGGCAGCTTTCTGAAGGCTGCCATTGATTTGTCACTGGTGATAAGTGAGGCCGGGGCCGTTCCCACCATCGCCTGCAGAGGGGACGACTCTCCCACAAGGCTCGGCAGGGGAGCGGGGCGGCAAACACCAGGAAATGTAGAA
>NW_010311681.1:61962-62287 GCF_000700745.2 Antrostomus carolinensis
TTTTTCTCTAATGAGCAGCAACAAAAAGGAGCGACTGTGCCGAGACCGAGGCAGGGGAGGAGGAGGACAACGGTGAGCAGGGGTGGCATGGCTGCTCGCCGACGTGCAAAGCCTTCCTTCCCTGGGTGAGAAAGAGCAGGAGGGGATTCTTCAGCCATCACCTCCAAAGGGCCTCCTCGTGCCAACTCGGTGGAACAATATTCCTTCAAAAACTCCCCAGCCACTCCTTTGCCAATAGGGGAGGCTTTCAAACCTGCTCTATTTACATAGAGACGCTCTCCTCTCAAGCAGATGTGGCTGGAAACTCGTTCTTCTGCTTTTTTGG
>NW_010311683.1:0-40378 GCF_000700745.2 Antrostomus carolinensis
CAACCCCCATTCCCTGTCCCCCTGTGTCAGTAGGGGGAGGTAGAATCTGGGAGAGAAGTTAAGCCTGGAAAGCAGGGAGGGGTGGGGGGGAGGTGTTTTAAGATTTGGTTTTACTTCTTATTATCCTCTTCTCTGATTGGTAATAAATTAAATTTGTTTTTTTCCCCCCCAAGTCAAGTCTGTTTTGCCCGTGCCAGTAACTGGTGAGTGATCTCTCTCTGTCCTTGTCTCCACCCATGAGCCTTTCCTTATATTTTTCTCCCCCTGCCCAGCTGAGGAGGGGGAGTGGCAGAGTGGGCTGTGGTGGGCACCTGGCATCCAGCCAGGGTCAACCCACCACAACCTTATAGTCATTCTAACTGTTGGTGAAGAGCTTTCCCATGCTGGTTTGGGTTTGTTTTGTTTTGGGTTTGGTGTTTGGTTTTTTTTTGTTGTTGTTTTTTGTTTTTTGTTTTTTTTTTATCCTGTTGTGCCAACAAATCCAACAGAACAGCTGTGAGACACCACACACTCAGTACATATATAACTGATTTTTATAACATCACGAGGACATCTGTGGGGAAGGTTATAAAATCACATTACGAACATATTTCACCATCCTATGATATCTTTAAAAGAGGCAATTTATAGTTGTAAGCTGGATAATGGATAAGCACATAAAATTTAAATAAATGTGTATTCTAACTTTTTCCAATGTATATCCCTTTTTAATCAAAATAATATTTTTTTTTAAAGCAGCAATTATATGTAGAAAGTATGTATTGCTACTGAACCCTTTGAAAGTATTCTTAAATGCAATCTGTAAATAAATGTTTTTAAGAGATGCTGATAGGGGTTTTGGAAAATGCCTCATGGATCATGCTAAAATTTAGACAATTTTCCATTATAATGTCATGACAAAACTGTTCAGATAATGTATTGGAGCAAGATGTAAGAACAGAGCCGTTCATCTAGGCAGCAACCAGTTATGAATAATTTTAATAAATATGCAAAGTCTGCCACATAAAACAGCTAGTCAGTTGTAAACCTGCAATACATTTTTAGCCTATAGTATCTGTATATCTAGAATTAAATAGTTAATTATGATCCCCTTGAATATAATAATTTGGATTCTGCAATATCTGCATTTTGCATCAGTTCCTCCCATGATTCATTTTGATTATCTCAGTATTTTACTTATGAATATTATTTTTACAAATTTATTTTTAACACCATTCATAATTTGATTTTGTGCCAACAGAATTCTACACTGCAACGCCAGTCATTTTCTAAATCTATCCTTCTTCCTAGAAAACAATAAAATGGAACAGAGTTAATAGATGCATCTACTGAACAATACATAATTTCACCACTAAACTAAATATATACAGGAATGTGGGAGAATATTTATGGACAGATGTGTGTGCAGAGACATACACCACCAACATATAAACTCACAACTTGTTAGAAGTTCACCTCTCTCCTTCTAGCAGAAACACAGGGAGTGTTTTAGGTTATCTAAATCCAGACTCCTTACTTCTCCAATATGTATACTCATTAGTGCTTGTGCATATATTCCTGTGCCAATAAACACTTGAGTGAAAGTGGCCTTTCCGATTCCCAATTCCACCATCTGTGAAATTTGTTTGTGGAAAGGAAGATCTCATGTGAGCTGTGTCCTAGTATTATCTAGTATCATAAATCAGTCCTTTACAGGGAAGGATAAATGACTAACCTTCACCCTTGTTATGAGGAGCTCATTTTCTTAAGGATAAATGTTAATACCTTTGTCAGTGAGGAAGTAATGAAAGCAACATACAATACTTTGTGAACATAGGTAAACCTGGCTCTAGTAAACCAAGTTTCAGGGGATCAAAACTAAACATTAAACACAATGAAGCCATGAAACTAAGTTTATGAATAACCATCTAGATTAGTGGACACAGGAGTTGCCAAGCAGAGGGAATATCAAGTTTTAATTACCATTCAGAACACCATAAGCCACAGAATACCAGGCATTTATGAGTCCATAGGTAAATATTACTGAAAAAAATAATAATCAAGCAATGCAATACTTCTAAAATTAAATCTTATGAAAAAGGAGCAAGCATTAGTACTGCTATAATCCAATGGGAATCCAAACACAACGCCAGTATGTAAAAGATTTTTATCTTTGCAAGCTGAAGTGTCAAATATTTGTGATTGCTCAAGTTACTGTAGCTAGGCTAATAAAATGCATCTGTGGGTTCCAAGTTGGTCCGTAAGAACCCTTACCTGCAAAATGTCCTCCATAAAACAATGTGGGATGTGCAGATTATTGCAACTCAGACACGCATTTGCCACCTCCACTATGAATCTATGCAGTGAATCACTTGGAACTGACACACGACTATCAGCCAGATTTTGATCATAGGCACTGCTGATTCTCTAGGGTGATCTAGTTGGTAGCATGTCATCATATGAACAAGACTAAAGAGGAAGGAAGGACAAAACTTTTCCAGAAGAGCTTAAAATCTCATTTTGGCACGTGTCTACAGAGCAGTATAAAAACTGAAGCAAAGAGTTAACAAACTAATGAAAATCTAAATTGTGAAAAGTCAGACTGAATTTCCAAGAATTTCACCTGACTTCAGAAAGAAACTATTTTGTTTCAATTCCCAGAGTAAAACTGCAAATTAAAGCCAAGCAGCAAACAAAGAAAAAGGACTCAATATTACTAATTTTAAAAAATGCAAAATAACTTGTTGGAGAAATTTGTAGACAATATAGCGTGATCTGATGTACTTGTGTGTAAAACTGGTTTTGAACCATCTCTCCCAGTTATATCAAAATTATCACACCACAAACCACCTCAGATGCATCAGGTCAGGTACAGCAAGTACCCAAATACAATGAACAGAATTAATCCTCACCAGCTTCTAACAAAACACAGGGTACAAAAGACAACCTCATAAAAAAAGGAAGCATCATCTGTCTCAAATTCTCCATGCTACTGATTAGAGCAGCTCCTGACCTCTCCCATCCATGGTAGGTCCTATAGAAGGGGTTATGTGACCTTGGACCTGAAGAGCAGGACTCCACTCCACTTGTACTCTGTGTGCTGGAGAAAGGACAAAAACATAGAGATCTACCCTATCTATAACACTTGGGAAACTTTATAGAGAACAAAGGCCTGGACAGGTAATTTTTCACTGGGAATGAAGTGAATGGAGTCCCTAGTGAGTGGAGCAAGTGGAAACTTGTGTGCTTTAACACTGGTTTGCTATTAACTGGTCAGTTTCTTACCAGCCATCTGAACTGCAGATTCTCAGCAGTAAAATGGATAGACATTTTTGTTTACTGTATATGTATTCAGTAGCCTGGTATGACCTTTAGGAGCTTATGGCCCCTAAGCTAAAGTTACCTTGTATTGAGATCCTTGAGAACTCAATGTATAGAAGTCACTAAAGTTATACATGAAATCTGCAACAGATGCAGGACTGGGATTCTAACTTACACTCTGTCATCTTCCTGATACGGCTCCAATTTATAGAAAGACCTGGATCTCAGACTCCCACTTCACTATTCATCCAATTGATGCTTCTAAACTTACTCTGGGAGTACTCTGAAATATATATGTATTGCAAGCAAGCGTCTTTAACAGCTCTATTAACTGTAGTTTCATATATTCCACCACGAAGTTGTGTCCTAAACCTGGACCAGTCTGAAGTCCAGTCTGCCTTAAAATTAAGACCAGAGATTAGTCCTTTCTATTCTGAATGCAAATGCTACTGAGCAACAGCCATATACAGTAGAGAGAGATGGTTAGTTATTTTGACATGTTAATGACAAATATAGCAGCTTTACCTTAGAAAATTCATGTCTCATTATAGATTTGTCTTAAAAATAAAAAGAAGCTAAAAATCTACTCTTGAAGTAAGATGCACACGGATGAAGTCCAGGTAAGTTAGTAAAGAAAGTTAAAGAAAATGTGCAGTTGGAGTCAGATGTTAGCATTGATTACTGGATGTTATTAGTTTTAAAACCATCACCCTTTATAGCTATACCTATAATATATCTAGTTCTCTTACACCTTACATACATCACTAAGTGAGCAACCTACAGCAACCATTTTCAGCCATAACTCACTTGAACTGGAATCAGACCAGGGAAATAAGCCTTAAGAGCTAAAAGACAACTGGTTTTGTAGGCCATTCATTCCATAGACAGTCCTATTTCCAGTCATACTTAGCAGTGCAAACACAGAAAAAGACAATGCTGAAGGTTAAATACTTTTCTATAAAAGCACACATGGAGTAGAAGAGAGAACACTAGGGTTTCTTTTGTGTATCATCCACAGTTCTGCATCACTTGGTAGCCATCCAGAAACATCCTTTCTGGTTATTAACACTGAATAAATTCAATCTCCCTTCGGTCATTTTTTTATTAGGCAAAACATATGAAAGCTAGCTGCAAGAACTCCACTAATAAGACTTGCATATTTTCAGCATCACCAGATTCATGTGAAATACACATGCTGTCAGGGCTTTTCCCTCCTCATGTGTATTTTCAGCACATAGACAAATCCAGACTTTCCATTAGTTCACCAATATTGGGGAATTTTTACCTGTAAGTTCTTAAAAGCACTCGTGTTCTCTTCATAGGAAGTTTGCTTCTTTTGGTGCACGAAGTAAAAAATGCACGTAAGGACCCAGGTTCTCCTTCTCGTGCCTTTGGACACACAGCCAGGAGGCTGATGTAACCAGCCCATGCAACCATAGGGCCACCACTCCCACAGCTGTGTATCTGCTCTCCTGGCTAGTGCTGGCAGTCAGGTACTGAAGTCAAGGAGGTAATTCAGACTAAATCTGATAAAATAAGTAATTATTTTCCAGACGTATCACCTCCACAAACCATCTTGCTACGTACACGGTCACACGAGAGCCACTGCTGGCCTGGGCATGTGGGTGGGAACAACAGTGAGAGATGGAGTCACAGGGCTGGTGTCACACCACTGCTTCAGCAGCATACCACCCATGGAGCGGTGGCCAAGGCCCAGACTCCTGCTCCAGGCTTCCAGAGCCCGACTCACATTTTTAGAGAACCGTCTTTGTCCCAGTAGAGGAGGGGGCATCTTGGGGGCCATCTAAGATGACTCTTCATGCTCACGACTGCTTGACACACCTACATTTGAGTACTGAGATGAAGCCAGGCTCCATGCAACACCACAATTTTCTGTTTTCGTCATTCCCCAAACACCTGCCCTCCTCTGAGGACAGGGCTACCAGCTTGCACATGGATTTTCCTGCCAACGCATCCACATCAGGGAGCCAACAGCAGTTGTCAGGGAAGGTGAAGCCACCAACCACACTCTCCATGCTACCACCAGTATGTTCTCACCCCACACCAGTGGTTATGTCCCCTTGCAGTTGAACAAGCCAGCTAGGACAGGGAAGCTCATGAACAAGGACAGACTGGGGAAGAGGCTCAACCAATGCAAATGTTAAAGGGTCTGGTAAGATGAACATTTTACTTTAATAAGAAAGGTGGATTTGGGAAGTACTCAGCTCGGGCTTTACTTGTTTACCAATGACAGCCACAAGAAGCATGACTGGGAAATTCTTCTTAAAATACCAAACAAGAAACATGCAGTCTTCTCAGAAAGTAGAAAGATTACCGTACCAAATAAGACAGTAAAAATTGACCTAGAATGAGTATCAGAGCTCCTTATGCAACTGGATCAGAGACTGAAGCATATCTGTGGCATGCCAGTACTACTCGCAAGGTACTTCCATCCCACAGAACTCCTGAAGCACACACAGTCCGCTGCAACTAATTCTAAAAAAGTTTCAGATTTTAACTGAAGTTCTATATTAGATTTTACATAGAAGCTGTATGCTTTACCAGAATGGTGCTAACATGAAATATACAAATGTATATATAAAAAATTAAAGGAAGAAAGGTCTAGCACAAAAGGAAGCAATTATGTCATGGTGATGACTATTTTAATGAAAGCGTAAAGAAGACCTCTGACTCTAGCAGTAAATACAATACACAAGTGTCAAAAACATGTAGTCTTGAATGATCTTTTACATGCCGCTTTGTTCACCCTATTAAGATGCTAGTTGTTTCTTTGATTTATCTGATAATAAATTTTTGATGACTAGTGAGTCTCATAAAAATTGGTCTGGTGCCGACTACATTGATTAATAAGCCCAAAGAATTGAAACTGTCAGAAATTCATGTGCAAGAGTAAATTACTGCCAAACACACATTAGATATTCCATAAAATATAGAATAAAAAAGGTTGATTTGGTAATTTTATCTTGCATCAATTTGCTTGATATAATTTATATTCAGGATCATCACTGTCAATCTCTGCATACCTTTCCTTTTTTTAAAGTCAACATTAGAGTAAATCTAAATTTGGGACAGCCAAGAAATAAACAGGAGAGAATATCAAATGCAATAATCAAAACTAAGATTCAGAATTTAGCTTGGAAATTATATACAGTTGAAAGGTGACTAAAAAGCATCTTCTCAGAGTTGCAGCTTTTTAAAGTAAAATTCATTTGTATTTTAGGATCAAAATTGGCACACAAATCCATGCCTAAATCCCATTCTTCCAGAACTGTGATATCTCCTTACTGGGGCCTTTGTATGTAGCAGGTTCTTGCAGTGCATCTTAACTAATGTCTTCAAAGAGTCCTGGACTCTGTGGTCCCACTCTCTTTCCCCGGATAATTTCCAGAAGGTATCACAAAACTAGACACTGGAGCAGGTGAGAGGCAGGGATCTGGGCATGTATATGAATAGGGAACAAATAGTCTCCTTTTCCTATTGAGGGGAACCATACTTTCAGCACTGCATTTACTTCTGCATATATTTACCATCATGTGACAGCATTTTGTTGCAAGATAGATGTTTGTAGAATTCAAACTCTACCTGATTATAAATTCATAAGTGGGTTATACAGATAATAAAAAGGATTCAGGGAATCACTGTTCCTCATTCAGTGACAAATGCTGCTGTTCACTTCTAGCACTGGAGTCAGCTTCTTAAAACACCTGCCAAAACTATGAAGAGGGCTAATATTCTTGCACTTATTATTATTGCTCTGGTGAAGCTGGAGTAATTGAAATGGTCAGTATCCTAAGTAATTCTATTTACTGTTTATGCTCCTGCATACTTCACTTTGGACTATAATTTCTTTCCCCAATTTCCCAACAAAATGTAATAAAGAAGAAAAACTACATGATTTTTTTTTTCCTGGGATGTTAGATACTAATTGATTTTCAGTATAACAGATCTTTAGGGTTAAATCACTAATGCTGCTGGGTACAGAATAGAAAAAAAAAGCCACTGCAAAGCTGTAGTCGAAAGGACTTGCCTGCATCAGACTTAAATCTGACTATCCCCAGCTTAAACAGTAGGACATTTCTTGTTTACAGGGAGGAAAGCATATACCAAGAAATCCTGTGTCATATACAGTAGAAGCTCCTGATTTTCAGGTTATACTTTTCAAGAAAAAGTTAATTTTAATAGCAAGAATTTCAAATGAAATCTCATCATAACCATTTTCAATACTGTGCCTTAGGTATAAGGGGCTGTAAAAGTGCATATAAACTAGACGGCAATAAGACTTACTAAAATAAAATCATGGCTTTTAAAAAGTTTATCAGAGCTTGCACAACAAGTGTCATCAGTAAATTACACCAGAATCATTCCCACCTCAGCCTTTCACTGGGTAAGCAGTTGATAAAGGCAATCATAAAATCAGGGACGCTACTCTACATAACTGATAGCCCTCACCAGGCAGGTAAAAAAAATTGCTAAAGATCACACAAAATCCTCAAATAATATGAAACTGAAACAAGAAACTGGAGTAAAAGCCAGCATGTAATAAAACAGACATGACTGCACAGAAAACAGAAATTGCAGACAGTGCTGCCTGATTATAAAAGCACCACCTATTAATTTATCTCTTAAATAAAACCAGCAAATGTGTGCAGTAACTCTTTTTGTTTGGTTGTAAAGAAGCAATCTGAAGAAAAAAAATCAAGAAAGCAAATCAACTGAATTTCAAAGATTACAAAGGGTTAAGCAGGCTTACCACTACTTACTGTTAGCTACACAAACTTTTCCACATTAGTTCTCAATTAGCATTGTTGTCTGCTATTTCTGATTTATTCTTCTCCTTGCTGCAGTCTTGAGGATTTTCTTTAAAATGCTTTATCTTTTTTGTTACCTACCACAAAGCCCAAATTCTGTTCTCTGCAATATCCTCACAAAAGAAAAAAAATTAGGTGAGGCACCTTCAGAGAACATCCGTCAGGTTTCTTACTTGCAAGCCTTTTGGACACACTGCCTTTGGTTAGCAACAACACTACCCAGATGTTAAGAAAACCCCTTGAAACCATTGGAGATAAGAAGCTGGACCCACCATGCTCACAGCAGCTAGAACAACGGAGCACATTAATGGATATGAGGCCTTAAAATTGTGGCAGTTCTGGTGAAGCCTAAAATCATCTTTGTATATTAGGCATAATGTATTAAAAGCCATCGTGGTTCATGCAGGAACTTTCATACTGAGATGTCGTTTTAAATCATATTTTCCCAGAAGGTATCTGGACACAATCAGAGGACAACAGAGAAAATGAATCTGCTACTTCCCCTTGCAGCTCGCCCTAATAAGCATCCTTTTACAAGGTTGTACCTTGCTTTTTCTTCTTAATCTGCCTGACTTCTGCTCTAAAGTAATTCAGAGGTGTCTGTATATAAATATATCTTTAACATCCTTTTAAAACTACTGACACCAGAACTTAATTCAATATCAGCCTCAGCTGATGTTGAAAGTAGTAAGTTCCCATTCCCATTCTCACTAACCCAAGGCTTCTTTTAGGTCTTTCAGATACAGCATTGAACTGTGAGCTGACAGCGCACTTCAGTTATATTACATCTCTTAAAACATTTTTCAGAGCCAAGTCCTTTCTGGAAAGCAGTATTCACTCCTTTTTATCTCGTCCTGTAATCTGAACCACAACGGATGGTATATCCTGCACACCTTCTTCACAGACACACAACTCTGCCTTGAGCTGCTTTAAAATACATTATACTATGCACAGGCACAGTTCATTAAGTGATCCACGACAGTCCATATTTTCACTTTTGTCTTTCACCAACCAGGTCAGATCTCTGTGAAGCTCACCAGAAATGTCCTTATTGGTAATTATCTCCCAAGACTTATTAGACAATTGTTAATTATTCTTAGTGTTTTACTGAAATTACACAGTGCTCATCTTTTAATGAGAACATTGTGCAGCTGTACAAGCTAAATGCTTCACAAAAGTCTGTGTAGTCAAAGGGTTGCCTTGACCAATCAAATTTATAATGTTTCTTTAGGAAATCATACTCAAAATCATATTCATGCCTTAATTGCATGAATTATATTCATACTACAATCATATTCTTTAAGTCTTCACTAGCAGAATCCCATGTCTCTTCTTCACTATTTAACCCAAAATTGATGTCAGAGTGAATTAGGTCATAATAACCTGGTTTGGTCTATTCACCTTCCTTGATACTGGAAGGATATGAGCACTTCTGTCACTTTCTGGCATTTCCCTGACACCACAATTTAATTCAGACTGAACTTTGGTGAGTCCAGACTGTCAGTCAAGCCTCCTAAACCTTCAGGCCTAGAGGTTTAAAACCATTTATCACAACAAAACATTGGTCAGGCTTCTACTTAGTCAACTGAGAAATAACTAATCTGCCCTAAAAGATCATCCTGCTTACAATGAACATAGAACAGAAGCATAACAGAACATGACTTTCCTTCCTTCATCATTATTAATAATCTGAACTATCATAATTCAGAAAAGGGTCCATTTAATTTCTAGGATTTATGATAATCAGATAGCCATAACCAGTCTCTCTCTTGACTAAGAGCCTAACAAGATAGATCCCACTCTGGATCTGCCTTCTTTCCCGCTACACACGCTTTATTCAATGCCACTTATCATTTCTTCCTGCTCAGGGTGCCACTTGCCTGCACCTGCACATCTCCCACTTTGCTTGCTTAGACTCCAACCTGTCCTCTAGGCAGGTCCTCGATTACGTTTCTTACCAGTTTCTTTGACACATCCCTGTCTATTTCTCATTTTGGATTTTACCATAATTATCACTGATTTTTAACTCAGCTACCAATCTTGCCTTGCCCTATAGTTAGATGCAACTTTGTCTTGTTTTCCTACTCAAATCCTGTATCCCGCTGTCACTGTTCCCCTACCTTTGGTTTCATCAAGTCCTCAGATTCTGCACTTGCCTCATTTGTTCATTCCAATTCCACTTCTAACAGCCTTAGACATCTGCCCCAGTGACTTAAGCCCTGGGTCATCATCCTTGACATGGTAAATAGATTACTGCATAATATTCTGAACTTTATATGGAAGCTCACATCAAAGGGAATGGTAATATCAGTAGTTAGACCAGTATTTATATGTGCAGTATCTATATCTGTCAGACATCAGTGATAGCTTTGTTTTTATTACATATCCATCTTAGTAATACATAAACACAAATATACAGAGATACTGTTTTTCTTGTTTATCTTTCAACATGGGTTCCAGTTTGCACTTCTTTAGGGAAGAGTTACAGATTTGCATGTAAATGTTGTCTAAAGATGTCAGGACTGAGTCATCTATTGTCTCTGTTGGAAATAATGTACTAATATATTTATCAATTTTTAAAATACAGCCAATAAATACAACATGTGATTGGAATACGAAACAGTATTTTCATATAAAATATACAGTACCATGCCTTTGATACAACAAACAAACAACATTTTTATATTTCCCCACATCAGGTTGATAAAGGATTATTATTGGTTAATTAAGTTTTTTTTTGCTGGTACGTGATTGAAATGCGGGAACCAGGATTGTTGACACTTGTTCCTTTCTTAGCTACAATGGATCTTGCTCCCTGACATCCTTCAAAGGAAGCCCGATTTGCCGTGAGTTCATCTTCACAGAAGACACAGCAGGTAGATCACTAAGGTAATCTCTTTTACACTATCTTTTATCCAGTCTTTGAAACCACCCTAAAATATATTAAGTAACAGCTACCACTGACACTAGGTGGTGCAACCAAGTCAGGGACCAAATGGTAAAGATGCCAGGATAAAAAGCCACTGAAATATAGAAGTGAGCTCCAGCAATGGACTGCTGGACACGTAACACCATCTTATTTCTTGTATAGGGCCCAGGACACCCACACCATGCAAACGAGAAGGGAAAAGAAGTACTTACTAAAGGTTCATCCTATGAGCACATGCACAAGAGCAATCCCTCTAGGAGCAACAAGAATATTTGTTCTAGAAGTTTTAAGTATTTGTAGAGCTGAGCCCAAGAGAAAACTAATAAATGAAGCCTTTTATTCCACAGACTACCAAAGGCTACTAGTGACAAAAGAAAAATAAAGAAGGAAAATAGCCTTTATTATGGCCTATTTTTCTTAGCAAGGCAGAGTAGAATCGCACTATCAAAGTTAGACAATGACTGGATAATACAAGAAGTTATTTCATTTTACTTAGAGACTGCCAAAGAGAAGCACTACCTCTATGTATCTCTTCAATCTAACTGGAGAAAGGATTATGAAGATTTTTATAACCCCAAATGATTTTTCCTAATTAATATAATAAGTAATTATGAGGGTAATAAAAAAGTTAGTAATTTTAAGCTATTGTACAAAATGCCATACGTGCTTAAACAAACAAGTTATTAAATGCAGGAATATGCCAAACAATATTGTGTCTTATCTATACTAATAGACAAAGCTTTGTCTCCCTTAGCTTAACATCAATTGCACTGTGCAGTCACTTTAATGAGGGGGGGTATAATCTGAATTTTTCATTCAAAAGTCAGGAGACATGAATACAGGAACACAGAAGTCTGCCTGCTTCACAGACAAGCCGTCCTCTGCCACAAGCAATCACATTATATGATCCTGCTCAAACTGATCAGTGCTCACTTTGAAACAAACAAGATTTTGGCCTTCATTTCTTCTGTCAGAAGGCTATTTCTATCAGAAGGTTATTACTTTGCTCCCTTAATAATTACAGATCTTCTTTCAAATATACACCTGACCAGATTATTTATATTTGTTCTTATATCCACTATTTTTGAATGCCTTAAATGAGGTTTCTTCCTCTTCATCCCCCTCTCCCTCCTAATGACAGCAGTGATCTCTTTACTAGTCTTCGCTTTGCTAAATAAACCAAATACCTCTTAAATCTCCTCTTGGCTCTTCATTCCTTTTATCATTCTATTATCCTTCTTCACTTTGCCTGTTCCTGCCTGAATTAATCTTTCATGAACATGATAAGCAGAACTGCCTAATATTTCCTTTCTAGTACTGGAAAATTTCCACTCTCTTAAGCCAGCTCTGGACATAATGCTTCTCTTTCTCTTCCCCTCACTCCAGCACGTCACACTGGTGGCTCACAGAAAACCTGTAACTAATACACTCAAGCCTTCCTCTTAATTTGCTAATTTTTACTGTGTGGTGTGCTGAATCTCTTCTGTGCTACTAGCTTTGGGTCATCAGCAAATACCACTTAAATACTCCTGCTTTTTGTGCTAATATAAAAAAAAAAAGTAAATTCTTTCAGGTCCAAGACTTGCTGCACAAGTAACACCATTCCAGGACAACCTCTCCTCCTATCAGTTCAACTTGCTGATGCCTCCATCGCAACTGCTGGCAATTTCCACTTCCCCCACATGCTTCCCAACCACTAACACATGTATTTTTTACTTGTTTGACCTCTTTTCCACTCTGTGATAGGTGGCTCTACTGATCATCATCTTTACATCTTAGACAGCACCAATCACACAGCTGAAATAGGCTTAACAACTGTGGAGTAAGAACAGGAGTTATTTCAGGATACTATTTGTATTCCAGTGCGTTACTTTGAGTATCTTGCCAGTCTCCTCTGGTTGTTAAAAACAAATGCTGAAATACTCTTCATTAATATAACCTAGAAAAAGAATCTCTTACTTCATGACCTGTGTCTGCTGCTCTGTAAGCAGCTACTACATAATAGTGGGGGTCCAATACAACCCCCACTATTCGGGGAGGGGGGGGGGGGTGGGGGGCTGATTTTTCCAGACTGTCACTGCTGATAAAATGATGTTTTCTATTACATCACAGAGCACAGAGCAGCCTGCCCAGGGAAACACAGAATCACAGAATGTTAGGGATCGGAAGGGACCTCAAAAGATCATCCAGTCCAATCCCCCTGATGGAGCAGGAACACCTAGATGAGGTCACACAGGAAGGTGTCCAGGCGGGTCTTGAATGTCTCCAGAGAAGGAGACTCCACAACCTCCCTGGGCAGCCTGTTCCAGGGCTCTGTCACCCTCACTGTAAAGAAGTTTCTTCTCAAGTTTAAGCAGAACCTCCTGTGTTCCAGCTCACACCCATTGCCCCTTGTCCAACCATTGGCTGTCACTGAGAGAGTCTGGCTCCATCCTCATGACACTCACCCTTTACATATTCCAATACTGCCAAGCGATATACGCTCAGTATAGCATTTATCAAACCATTTCCTCTGCTAAGAGTTAATGTGTCAGTCTTTAAAATGGTTTGCTCTTCTACCACCTTTCCTGATGGAAATGTGAAACGTCCAACTTACCTCCTTTCGCAAAACATCTTGTTGAGACTCTTGACTTCAAATTGAAGCCTCCCGGGGAAAACCTGCTTTCTAGAAACTTAACAAATGGTGACTGTTCTATCATAATTCTGCCTCACTGGAATAAGGAGGTCAACCAGGGAGACAACAATCATTAAATAAAGTGTTAAAAGGTGATTGCTGGGTTCAACATCAGTTTAAAAATGCTATAAGTCTGAATGCTATTCTCAGCACTCAGGACTGAGCAAATTATTTTGTTTTAGCTGAGATTACACCATCAGGTGATGATGGCTGCAACAGACTCTGCTGTGACGAAAACAGAATCACTACTCTCTCTGTTACAGGAACAAACAGGCAAAGAGCAAGTTTCACACGAAGATTGATCAAGAGCACATGATTAATGCCAGAAATGTACCAACAGAGCAGCTTTCTGGATTAATTTTGCTGTAAATGCCAGCAACCAAACCCACCCACTAGCACCCACTGCACATCTCAGCTTTACCTCATCTTAATCAAATCACTAGTTATCTTACACTGATCCTGATGAGCATCACAGGATTTCCATTCTTCACAGGAAGTTAATTCACTGTTTTCTTTCAGACATGCATGTCTGTCTGCACTTGTCTAAGTACTTTGTAACCACTAAATCATACAATCCATCATCTCTTTGTCAGCACCCCAGACAGAGAAGATCCTCCGAGAATATTCTTACAACATAAAGGTCACTTTGAAAGTTGACTAAAGGCACGAATAAAAAAACCCCTAAACCAACCCAGAACATTGTTAACCCCTCTGAGGAGATGAGGTTACCATTACCTTTCACTGTTTGAGCAAGTTCTTCAACTGCTTTTGAACACCATCATGACATCACACAGCGTTTAATGGCACTTTCTAAGTGTATATATAGAATCAAAGCCAAAATTCAGCTTACTAACTTAACTTCCAAAAAGTCAGTATGGCAGAGATTAAGAATCATTATATACTTTTAAAACTGACCGATTTCCAAATGACTCTGCACAGGATATGTGCAGTTGGGCATATTTTACCCAACAAAAGTCAGTAAAGTGCAAAAGCTGCTGAATTTCCTGTTAAGAATTAAGAGCCCCTCCACACACATTTTCTGCCACAATACATGGCCCATCCTTTTATCAGGACAAGTCCTCCTTGAAAAATGAGGACTGAAAAAATCACCTGGTATCATTTCTCATGCAAGGTAAGGAAATTAAAGGAAATGAAAGAAGCTACAAAGTAAGAAGAGCTGATCTGAGGGCCCTACTGGCTAACACACTTCTGAAGTGCAATTCCAGTTCTATACTTGGTGCTTAAGTACCATGTAAAATAGGAGTGTGAAAATGCAAAGTATGTGAGACAAATGACATTTTATTTTAGTCATAATCATCATTCATGGGTGTCATCCCTACTTACTAATTAATCACAAGAGCACGAATATCCTAAGACAAAGCTAAAAATGGGGTGTAATTTTTTCACTAAGTATGCTTGAAACAGCCAGTACATTTCACAAAAGAAAGAAGAGGTTTGTTATCTATTTGGTACTTGCTTCACAAGTGCAACTTCACAGAATATGAATGGAAATCTCCAATTGTAGCATGCAGTTACAGCTTGTGCCAGCCACCAGTAGAAACCTTAAGGTTTAGTAACGTGACTGCAAGTGAGTACGTGGCCAACTGAGTTACAGCTTCCTAGCTAAGGTAACAGCAACTGAGTAAATATGATGTTCTACTCAATGCAAACACTAACATGTGTTAGTATAAACCACTTAGTGAAATGTAACTTGCTAAGCCCCTGAAACTTGGCACTTGTAATTGTATGAGCAAACCCACTCTGTCTTAGCTAGTATAGACAATGTTAGACTAGGAAACAAAGTAAAATCAATATTTCCAATCAGCCACCAAAAACTATGAGCATGGGGAGACAATTACCATCTCTCGAGCTCAAAATCCATCTACCATGCAGATGTATAGTTCCTGGTTTATGAAAGTCCATGTCTTCCAGTACCTGAAAGTAAACTTACTCATCTATCAGCTGTTAATGTATGTGAGCTGTTCCCACTTCTCAGTGAGAAGTGAGGTTATCGAAACAGCGTTCTATCCAACCATCTATTTAACTGTATTGCATTGTCTCAAGAGTAAAAGTTTAGCTGTCTGGGTCTATCAAATGTTGCAAGTTAATTTTTAAATTTTTCTTTTGGCACTGAATGATCAAAAAACCCCCAGGAGCTCAATTTTGCTCAGTTAGATATCTACAGAGAAAATTATTACATTCGTATCTCGATCCTATGATTTGTTTAACAAGAAAAAAGACAAGCTACCTGGACATAGGCTCTGAAAGAAAGGGAGAGAAGAAGGTGTATAGCTGCTAGCAGGAAAATATCAAAATTTCACCACAAAAAGGAGTTTTCATTTCTTCTGTATTCACAGCTTATTTGCTTTTGTGCACAATAATGTTACTAGACCTCTTACCTATACTATGCCATTGCTTATGAGTTTTAACACCTAAATACAATGCAAACAGAAAAATGTCTGTAGCAGGTGGCATCCAAGTAATTCTCAGATCACATATTTAAAGGAAATTGGAAATAAGAAGCACTATCTTTTTCAGCAGGAAAATCCACAAACTCTCTTTATAGCATGTGAAATGAGTACATCCAAGAATCATAAGAAGTTGCTACTGGGATTCTCACAAAATTATAAAGATATTTTTAATTTATGTTTTAAATATAAAATCATTATATGCTGAAAATTAAAAAATTACATCTAATTATTAACATCTGCATGCATGCGGTTTTCATCACTAATCTTTGAAAATAATGTCATTTTAACTGAGTAACTTTTTAAGATCAAAGTAGAAGCCATGAATGAGTCCTAGAAAGATTATTTGGTTTTGTTTTTTTCCTCTATTAATAACTAGAGTCTGATTTTGCTTACACTGTTAACTATATAGGCTTCAAATATTTACTGTGGACAAAATCAAAATCAGTCCATTACCCAACAAGACTCTGTTACACCTCAACAAAGAAGAAGACAGCAAACATAATATGGCTAATTTTAAACAAAGAGCAATAGCTGAGGCAAGTCATGAATTACAGAACCTTTTATGTCAATTTTGACTGCAGAGGGAAGTTACCAGAGCAGTTTAATATATCCACAGTTATAAAATCATTATTTATTTTTTTTCCAGTATAGATACATAACAGCCATTTGCCCCACCAAACTGATTATGGGTCAAATTCTCAAAACTGCACTTCAGTCCTTGAAGCTTTGCTGTCCTCATGGTGGATGAGGATGCTCTGAGTGGTCTCTGAGAACTGCATGAGGGTCCCTAATCTACATTGCTCAGCAAACAGAAATAGAAAATTGACAATAAAAAAGTTACAAAAAATTATCAAGAAACCTAGATGCAGCTACACAATGGTCCATGGGGAATGGGTGGTCTAAAGAGACAGACAGCTGTTTCCCTGCACTATGTCTGCAGTACAGAGTACTACTGGAAGAAGGGTGTTGCAGCCTACTTGAATCTATGAATAAATCTATCTTGAGAACACATATTAGAGAATATCAGGACACTTCTGAGACACACCATTTTTGTAACCACTCTTCCATCTGTGATCCTTTTCACTTAAATTCTGTAAATGAAGAACAGCCTCCAAAAGCCATTGCTGGATCATTTAGTTTCATATAGAAATTTACATCTCAGTTACTTAATTGGCATCCCAAAACCTTCACTCCTTAATACTCTCCTTTGGTAACTGAGTTCAGACAGCTACTATACAAAAAAAAAAAAAATTGTCAGAAATGCTTCTAAATTATTAAGATATATTTTTAAAATAAAGGGGAAATGCAAAACCTTCCAACCTAGAGGTAGTACTGTGTATTGTACTACCTACTGTTTCTAGGAAGACAGCATCAAGGTTGTTGTCAAATACATAAATATACCTTCCCATCTAAAGATTTACCGTGGACCAGTAACATAGACATTTTACTGAAAAGAAATACTTTAATTCAGGGAATGATTAAAGACATTATTTCCTAAACAAATTAGCATTTGTACATAGAATTTTGAATTAAAATGAAGAAGTCCCAGCGTGAGGTTTATTTTTTTTTCAGTCACACTGTTGAAGAAAGCACTAGTATCTGTATTTGAATTACCAGGGTTGTAGGCTTTTGTAACCCAGTCCAGATCAAAACAGGTTTCAGTTCTGGACATCTCTTTCCAAATATAACAACCTGCATCCAGAAACATTAACACATATCTACTTCAATCCATAAAACCTTACTGTATATACTTAAAATTAGTACTTGTAATGTACTGCTCTTTTACACCTCTCAGTTACTCAATAGCTCCTAGGGGAAAGCAACAAATGCAGTACAACATCAAACAGTCTCTGTGCTTTTCTAACATGTCGAAGTCATGTTTATTTCCCTTCTTGTCAGCAAAATTCCTTAATATAAATGTACAGTTCTGCATATTTGCCCTGAATACCAAGCTACTGCATGAATTATGAAAGAAGGGTGCAGCTGGTAACACTTTGCCAAACACACTACAGGCAAAGAAACAAAGAAACCAAATCCAAGGTAGGTACAGTATGTAAGTGACATGTAATACTTACTATTTATATGTTTCTGAACGGATGTATTCAAAAACATGAGATACTCCCAGCTGGAACTGGTCAGCAATAGGGGTAACCCAAGGATTGTTCTCTGCTTTGAAGACTTGCTTTTGACCAGTCAAATCCAAATTACCTGAAAGGTAGGTATTAAACAAAACAGCACATGAAAAATATTTGAAATATGAAAAATATGAAAGAAATATCTTGCTGTGAATATAAAACTTAATTCATTTCAGAGAGTACAAACATAATAAAAGCAAATATTTCAGTTTTAGCAGACAGGAACAGGATGACACAGTAGTTCCCATTATGATAGATGCAGTTCCACCCTGTTCATTTCAGTGCTACTACATATTGCACAGTAGGATTGCATGTAAAATTTATTCATCAAATTAGTTTTAAGCAGGGCTTAATAGTGCATAGGTGTTGGGCCCTCTTCACCGTGGCTTGCAGGAATGAAAGGAGAAAGATGCTGTGGTAGGAGTTTGCTCTGCTGAAGGTTTGCATTGCAAAGCATTTCTCGACCACTGCTCCAAGCATAATGTCAACAAGCGATGCCCAACAGGCATTTTGCCTTCCCAGTGCCCAATGCATTATTTGTGCTGAGATCCTTCCACTGATCTGTGGCTATAGTTATCGATACTGAGAAAAACAAACAAAAGCAAAATTCTTGCAATATGTCAGTTTTACCTATTCTGTTGACAGGAAGACTTAAGAGACCTATTAGGGGTTTGCTCAGGATTTTTTGTTTGTTCATTTTGTAAATGTTTACCACCGAAAACTGAAAAAGTACATGCTCTACTGAAACTCTTCATGACTATGGATACAACAGGCTGAATTCCAGGACAGTCCAGTCACTGAAATATTTTCTCGTGTTCTTTAAATTAAAAGAAGGAATCTGTGCTACATTTTACATTTATTTTTGTGAATTTTATGATGAAGAGAGACCTACCCTCCACACAAACTTAAAGTAATGAATAATAATAAAAATCTTTAACTACGGGAAACAAAACAAAAAAACTACAAGGTTTTGAAGACTGACTGCACCAAGCTGTCAGAGAAATCTGAAATCAATCTGATGTGCTAGCACTTGTGTAAGCTGCACAAACACACATGCATGCCACGGGAGCTGTTACAAGCTGCATGCTTGCTGGCCATTTTGGTTGCATGCTCTACATTACAGCTAATCCTTGACACGATTCCCTCCCTACAAAGGGTTAACACAATTAGAGTACAGACAGACCATTATACCATGTGAAAAGATGTCATGCATCTCATATCAGCCTATCAACAAGTTACCATTACCTTAGCAAGCTCATCTGTCAGCTGTCTGTGGCCTGTTCTTTTGAATAACAACAGGCAGGGAGCATTTCACCCCTCTGTCAGTCAGGCAGCAATTGCCCTCGCTGCCTCACGCTTCAGTGCGCCTCGTTAGGAGCCTCGCACCCATCTCCTTTATTAAGGGACTCGGCAGCCCTGTTCTAACAAGGATCAGGAGACAGGATTAAGTACTGTGACAAAGAGGACCTAATAAGCTAGAAACTGGTGTGTGTCTAAATCTGTGCTGGCTCAAGGCGCAGGCTCACGCTGCTCGCTATTCAGTTTTCAGGCACAGGCCACCGGAGAAGCAAGCCAGCACCGTGATTAGCTGCAACCCTCTGACCCGTGCTGCTATGGAGATCATGTATCACTCAGGGGCTTGCTTTGCAATTGCAAATTGGATTTTCCATTTTATTACCTGCAAAAAACCACATACAGCGCTCTCCAAAGCTACCAACACTGTAAGCATTCACTTGTAATTACAGTTCTGCAAGTACCGCATCAAGGTAAAATGATCAATCTGTGTACAACTAATAAAAATAGTTAAAATAGGGGAGGTATCATCATGGGTCAAATTCAATGTTGCTTACTGGACTAAGTCACACGTTCCTAAAACCTCAATAGCCAGGGTCTCAGCTGAATCCTCTCAACCCAAGCTGTGTCAGAAGTTTACTGCCCAAGGAACACTGCCACATGTTTCCATCCCACGGCACAGTGTGCCCAAATACCACATGGCCCATTTAAACATAATTAACTGTAATAAATACTCTACTAAAGTAAAAGAAAACCTACAGGAAAAAAGAGGACTGCTCAAGCAAAATAAACCGTAGGTGTCCATGCCAAAGGAATCACTTCATTTTCTTCCGTCTTCTGTTTTTCCCCAAAACACACTGGGGGGCAGGTACAGATACTACTTTTTACCTTCAGAGGGAAGAGGCAAGCACAGGCCCTAGGGGTGAAATTAATCTAATTACAGGGGAAATTGAGGCAAGTCTAGCATCTGCACCGAAGTCTGCCCACTCCCTGCCCAGGACAGCCCCCTGAGAGCCCATTCCACTGGCCACCTACAGCTGGAGCAGGAGGTCAGCTGCCACGTCATAGCCCATGGTTTTAATTGAAGAATTTAATGAAAAATTAAGCAGGATAAACAGTCACAGAGTCTGCTCCACCTTATCAGCACCAGAGAGGAAATGGAGTCTAACACTCCTGCCACAAGGCAAGCCACTTCTATAACTAAAACTGAGACAGGATGGAAACGTGTCACTCCCGCATCACAGTACATTGCTTGGGGCCATACGCTTTCTGTGCTTACAGCTAAACCATCCATGAATGAGGGCTTACCTAAGTCTGCTCCAGCTGCACGACATCCAGGAGTCCCAAGCACAAGGCCAAAGTCTCAGCAATACCTCAGGAACAGTGCTGTGGTAGCCAAACACAGGGGCACCCTGCATGAACCCTTCTGTCCCAGTGCACCAAGATGAACCCCACAGCGTGGAAGAGACCAAACACACCTGCAGCAATGGCTCTGGTACCAGGCTCACTGTAGGAATGCTATGCAACTGGACATCTTACAGATATGTCCCTGTCTACCCCCATCCCCAACAGTCTCCTTGCCTAGACAGTTTTTTTAGGCAGCACTGTGCTAAGAAATGCTGTTATTCCATCCCTGCAGCACTAGAGCCATGGGACAGGGAAAAAGCCGTGGCAGATGCACCTTCATGCATACTGTCTAACAGCAGCATCAGCAGAACACTACCCCCAGGTCTTCAGGAAATTTATATACTGTTCTGCTACAAAGATCATATCAAATCCCTCATATATTTTTAGTAAGCAAAATACAAAACTGCATCTAGTAAAAATCCAGCACTGAAGGTTCAATCACAAAATATATTAGAGTTGGAGATTGCATTGGTCACTGCTGGTTTGTTCTTTCCATGCATATCAGCCTATTAAAAAATATTTATCGTCTCTGAAATTTGGCACAACTGGTAGACTAAAATTGTATTTCTTCATAATAGACTTAAGGTTCTTGCTGTTCTACCATACTGAAAGAGATCAACTCCACTGAAATGCATTACAGTCACATGCTTCTGGTAAGAGAGGGGAAGGCCACCTTTAAGACTAGTCAGCGCAGCCCCTTTCCTAGATCACAGAATTTTTTTTCATATTATTTTTGAGCAGTTCTAAAATTATTATTATAAATAAGTAACAAAAGCTATGTGTCCCAGAACCCAGGTCTAACATCCTTAAAGAACCTTCTAATTTCTAAGCCTGAAGGATATTTTATTTAAGCCTTCTATCTTGAACAGACATAGATTTCCAAGTAGGGAGAATCCACAGTGAACATATGCCGCTACCAGTGAGCAGACACCTGAAAAGAGAACAGTCTGTAAAAGAGAAGAACAGAAATAGAGGTCTAACAGCTGACTGCTGTGCATGACCTGCACAGAATGACCAAAAGCCTTCTAAACAGGAGACAGCTGTGTGGTCTTAAAAATACCTGATCATGGCTTTTTTTTTTTTTCCCCTCCTTGTGTCTCAGCACTCAGTGTATCTAAAGATGATCCTGAACCATTAAGTTTGATTGGATCAGTGTGACTGAACTTCTGTGTTTAAATCCACCTTAAAACCAAATTGTTCCTATGCCCAACTAGTAAGCTGCGCAGACCTGAAAACTGTCTGCTACCCAAATCTCTTGATAGCTGCTACCTGGAAGCTACAGTAAATAATCTAGACAAAACAAATCCTTGAAAATTCAAAGGGCAAAATCAAAGTATGCATGTTTTTAATTTTAAAGTATTCTAACCTATGGCATCCACTGACTAAAAATACCATTTATCACTGCTTAAATTCAGAGCTCCCACAGGTATGGGTGGACAGAAAAGACATTTCGTATGACAGTGGGCATGCCCCATCCTGACTGATGCTAAAGGGAAAAGGCAACTATCACTTCCCAGCACCTCCCTCAGTAAATCTATCCTGCCTTTGATCTAAAACACGATAGTTAATGTTCCTTGTTATTTTCCTTTAGTGTTGTTGAAATAAAAGTGGTTTGTGTGAACATTCATATTTTGCTCAACTGCCTGCAAAGGTCAGAACAGAGCTCATAAACGCCAATAAAATGCTGCCTCCCGCAGTCGTGTTTGCAGAAAGTGTCAGAGCCAGCGATAATGCTGTGAGGCACTTTGGCTAAGGGTGTCTGTCTCCAGACTTCCCAGGCTCCTCCTGTCCACTAAAACTAGCCTGTAAGCATCTCTTACATGCAACTAAGCCCCTCATCCTCTCGTGACATATGATATACGGAGTCTATAATATTTAGCCAATATATGTATGCTTAAGGTATAGTAAACTATGACTAGTGTACATAGGCACTACTTCAATAAAATGAAAACAGAACCAACACTAATCTTGAACTGTCCTTTCTACTCCAATGCCCCTTGGTAACACTTTAAATACTGTGGTGGGTTGACCCTGGCTGGATGCCAGGTGCCCACCAAAGCTCACTTTATCACTCCCCCTCCTCAACTGGGCAGCAGGAGAAAAATATAATGAAAAGCTTGTGGGTGGAGACAAGGACAGAGAGAGATCACTCACCAGTTACTGGCACGGGCAAAACAGACTTGACTTGGGGAAAAAAAACCCATCAAATTTAAATTTATTACCAATCAGAGAAGAGGATAATGAGAAATAAAACCAAATCTTAAAACACCTCCTCCCAACCCTCCCTGCTTCCCAGGCTTAACTTCTCTCCCAAATTCTACCTCCCCTCACTGGCACAGGGGGACAGGGAATGGGGGTTGGGGTCAGTTCATCACGCGTTGTTTCTGCTGCTTCTTCCTCCTCAGGGGGGGACTCCTTCCCCCGCACCAGCGTGGGGTCCCTCTCACGGGAGACAGTCCTCCATGAACTTCTCCAACTTGACGCCTTCCCATGAACAACAGTTCTTCTTGAACTGCTGCAGCCTGGGTCCTTTCCATGGGGTGCAGTCCTTCAGGGACAGACTGCTCCAGCGCGGGTCCCCCACGGGGTCACAAGTCCTGCCAGCAAACCTGCTCCAGCGTGGGCTCCTCTCTCCACAGGGCCAGGAACCTGCTCCAGTGCGGGCTTCCCATGGGGTCCCAGCCTCCTTCAGGCATCCACCTGCTCTAGAGTGGGGTTCTCCACGGGCTACCTGTGGTCACCTGTTCCACCATGGACCTCCATGGGCTGCAGGGGGACAGCCTGCCTCACCATGGTCTTCACCACAAGTTGCAGGGGAATCTGCTCCTGGAGCACCTCTTCTCCCTTCTTCACTGACCTTGGTGTCTGCAGAGTTGTTTCTCTCACATCTCACTCCTCTCTCCAGCTGCAAAGTGAGCAATTTTTTTTTTCTCTTCCCTTTTATTTTCTTAATTATGTTCTCACAAAGGTGTTACTGACGGGCTTGGCCTTGGCCAGCAGTGGGTCTGTCCTGGAGCTGCTGGCATTGGCTGTGTTGGACATGGGGGAAGCTTCTGGCAGCTTCTCACAGAAGCCACCCCTAGGACCACCCAACCCACTACCAAAACCTTGCCAAGCAAGCCCAATACGAAACCAGTTCAAAAATCAAAAGGTGAAACAAAGTAATTAAACAACTCTGACATTTGAGAAGTGAACATTGGCATTCAGCATAAGAAACATGATCCTAGCTGTAAAATGCCAGATCAACGATTCTTTGTAATGGTTTAAATTCATCCCTAGTGGAGCTTCATTAAAATCAACAGAAATAACTTTTAGCCTGTATACTGTGGAGTTTCACATCTGCATCCCGTTGATACTCTGACTCACCTTGCAGCCCACACTCTACTGCACTGACCTCAAGGAGAGTCCTCTGACTGCAACACATCTCTTTTAGTGATTCCTCTTAAGACTGCAATGTAAGTGTTCTTTCCCTTTACAACACAAAGGTCTTTCTCTCACTGTCGTACATAAGGACAGGAGGAACAAAATTAGTTTTATTTCTCTATTTATATCTAAATACCCTTGAATCCTGTTTTATTAAATGCTAAGTACAGGATCAAGCCACTACACTAAACTTAAACTTAGGTTATACGTAAAAATATGTCTGTCCTGGCTTGTTTTAGATTTGCTTTACACAGGGCTTATAATTTTTATTACTTTTGTGGCATGTGCTTTGTCTCCGTTGAGAGAGCGATTGGTTTAAGTGTGGGGGTGGAAGAAATATCATGACTATAATGTCATAAAAATGATACCAAAGCAATTAATTGTGAATGATGTCTTAAAATCTATGTAAAAAAATGAAAATCTATACTGATTTCTATGCCACAAAGTGTTATCAAAAGTAAATTACTTTTATGCCAATCTTAAGCATGTGTAAGCTGTGCATTGGTAACTCATATCATTCCTATAAACAAGTAGTAATCTCTGCTTTGAAGACCCCTGGCACTTTTGAAAGATTAGTAAAAGAAGAGAGTAGATTTAAACAGCAGTTATAGAGGAGCAGTAAGACAACAAAGAGCAAAGACTTCTTGTACATAAGTGTGACTCAGTCTTTTTGGAACCAGCAGAAACATTCACAGAGCTATCCAGCATAATAAACAAATCTACAGCTCCATAGCATATGTTGAAAATATAATTTGCTTACTGATGAGTTTTTATGCACTAAAAGAAAACAACTAGTAAATCTACACCTAGACTGAAGTGCCTCCAAAAGATCGATTCCAGCAACACTTTTGCTTTCTCTCCCCTACATTCTTGTGATGGAGAAGGTCTAACAGTACCACTTGGAGTCACCAGTACTTCAAAGAACCCCTGAGACAGCACCTGTGGTGGTTTTATACAACAGGAAAAAACGGTCAAGTCTCAAATAACAAGAAGTTAGATTCAGTACGTACAAATACACCAAACAGATACTGCAGAAGATTCATCAGCATATTGGGTTTGCGTGGCAAGGTTCTGGTAGTGGGCTGGGGCGGGACGACATAGGGGTGGCTTCTGTGAGAAGCTGCCAGAAGCTTCCCCCATGTCCCACACAGCCAATGCCAGCGGCTACAAGATGGACCTGCAGCTGGCCAAGGCTGAGCCCGTCAGTAACACCTCTGTGAGAACATAATTAAGAAAACAAAAGGGAAGAGAAAAAAAAAACCCAGCACACTTCACAGTGAGAGAGAAGAGTCAGAAGATGACAGAAACAACTCTACAGACACCAAGGTCAGGGAAGAAGGAGGGGGAAGAGGTGCTTCAGGTGAAGGAGCAGAGATTCCCCTGCAGCCTGTGGTGAAGACCATGGTGAGGCAGGCTGTCCCCCTGCAGCCCATGGAGGTCCATGGTGGAACAGATGACCACTTGTAGCCCGTGGAGGACCCCACACCCCATCAAGTGGATGCCTGAAGGAGGCTGGGACCCCATGGGAAGCCTGTGCTGGAGCAGGTTCCTGGCAGGGCCTGTTGCCCCGTGGAGAGAGGAGCCCACGGTGGAGCAGGTTTGCTGGCAGGACTTGTGACCCCGTGGGGGACCCGTGCTGGAGCTGTTTTTTCCCCCCAAGCTGAGTCTTTTGCCCACGCCAGTAATTGGTGAGTGATCTCTCTCTGTCCTTATCTCCACCCACGAGCCTTTCCTCATATTTTTCTCTCCCAGCCCAGTTGAGGAGGGGAGAGATAGAGTGGGCTTTGGGGGGCATCTGGCATCCAGCCAGGGCCAACCCACCAATCAAACAGAAACAGGCTGGAAGTCTTCCTCTGCCTGCTTTCCTGACCACACAGACGGGAATGTCTGCAACTTCACCTTGGAGCATTGGACTGGAAGCCCCAGGGTCAAAGAAGGCTGAACGAGCAATCGGAAAGCCAAATGCTGAAGCCGAAGTCCATCCTCAGTTTCACAATTATTTTCAGGGACGGAAAACAAGAGTGCAGATATTGTAACATCATACATTATTTTAACAATTTCTAGATGTAAATGAGAATTTCCAATAATGAGTTCAGAGATTGGACCCCACCTTGTACATTGACTTGAATACATCTAACATTAGAGCTCTATCAGTTCAGTAATTGAAGAGTTTAACAAAGACATTTCAAACAGGAAAACGTCTGGTCTGAAAAATGTCAGGAAATGGAGACTTGGCCAGTGGTGTCTTGATCAAATGGTTCATCACTGTTAAAATGCATTCTTCATTTCAGTGCTGAACTTAGCTGCCTTAGTTGTCAAACACTGCTGCTTCTTCCTCCCATCTACAAGGGATGTGCTTTCTTCTCATGGAGTTAGTGAGGACTGGCAACTAAGTTCTCTTTGACAGGTTAAATAAAGACTCTGATTATTCTGTGTGATCCCAGAATAGCTAAGCCATTTGCTCCAACTCTTAGCAAAAGGACCGCAGCTGAAATAAGTAAAGTAAAAGCAGATCAACTAAATCTTGAATTCTTTACTCTTGACACAAAGGTGAAGTGATACAGGACAAACTGGTATGGCCTCAGTTACCACTATTACAGTTCTATGGGAAGAGAATTTTACTCTCCAGCATTGTCCCACTTCAACCTTTCACAAAAGAGTGTAAAACAAAGTTACTTTAGTCCCAAGATATTTATATGAAATTCCAGTATCATAGCTAAGGTCAGCCAGAATCATTACACCAAAGTGTAATGAGGAGTCTGGCACTTCCACTCCAGAATGTGCCAGGACTGAAGATGAAGCCTGGGAAAGAGCACAGAACAGATGAAATGCTGAACTTCTCCCTTAAACCATATTTCATATAGACCTCACCTGGCTGGACAAACTCACATTTCCATATTCAGGTGACAGGAGCAGTTAACTCTCTGGGAACAAGGGGAGAGCCCTGGCAATTTCTACCATCTCTCCACACAAAGCTGACCTTAGCAGGACAACTAGTAGGAAAAGCAAATAATATTATCATTCACAGATGAAAAATAATATTAACATTCACAGATGAAAGCCACAAAACAGGAACTTATTCAACGCAGCACACAAGGCACTCCTAGCCAAACACCACTCTGCTAATGGCTTGTACTTCCACATGACAAATCATGCTGTTTCAACAGCCAAACTCCACCACGCACAGTCCTCAGGTACCAAGGCAACCAGCCCAGCTGACGCCGTCGTGTGGGTAGCTAAGGGGAACGGCAGAAGAAACACCATTTTGATAAAAACCCAAGGAATTACTTAAAAATGTTTCCTATATTCTTTCTAAAATTATTTCAAATTACTTATGACTCAAATTAATTTCTCTCATATTCCTAATGTGAAAAAGAGAGACTATTCACTAGAATACCTACGAGTATTGCTAAATTTCTCTGATTTCTTTCTTTGAAAGGTGACATGTTGTGCTGGGAATACCATTTCCTTCACTGCTCTGTTAACAGATGTCCAGTGATGACCAGGATCTCAAGGGGCAAATCGACAACCACTGCTAAGTGTTCCCAGTGAGAAAACCCAAGAATACACTACACGGCAGACAGCTTTTGGAACAAAGGGAATTAACGTGATGTCAAAGTAGTTTAACATCAAAGACGTTTTAATGGCACGGGAAGTATTACAGGCTTAGAGGATCAGCATCCCAATTTATTTTGAAATATAATGCACATTTTTTCTAACCTCAGAAACTCCCCTGGGATTCTCAATTACACGGGAATTCAACAGAGCATTCTCTCTTTGAAGGATTCCTATCAGATCAAGATCTAGTTAATTTAAAAATATGAGTTTAAAAAGGATTCACTGTATTGCTTTTGCCCTGCACCTTTGAAAATTCCATTCAAACACAGGTTGCCAAGTACAGAAGAGCAAAACCACTTTTAAATACTATGAAACACGTAAAATGAGCCAAACTTAACAACAAATATAACTTTTACTCAGATTGGCTCTAATTATGGTACTCTTACCTACCACAGCTCCGACAGAACAGATGAAATATTTGCTGACAGAAATATCATTATTATGCTGATGGTACTTATAATCAGAGTACACTCAACATTAGGAAAGCCTACACACACTGTAGTCATCTGAGAAGCAACAGTAGGACCTGCATATTTTAAAAACTAATGTAAGATCAAATCTGCATCTTGGAAAGGTTGGCAAGAATTATGGCAGAGCAAGGAAATGAATGCCTGTGGTGTAAATTTAAATGATGGGCTATAGAAAACATCTTTCGGCATATAATAAAATTGCAGGTTGTCATCTCTTCTCATACACCTTAACTCCCATCAAGTACTCTGTGGAATCAGCCTGGTTTCTAATTACATAAAAAGTGGTGGGTTTTGGTGTTGTTACTGGATTTGTCTAAAATGAGAAACACAACTAGAATATTCACAAATTTTCAGAAGTACTTTTCTCACATAAATGACCTGCCTGTGACCTATCTTGTTACGTAGATTTTTCTATTATTCCTTAACAAATAACTGCTACATCAGTAGTCCTAGAAAACAAGTTATTTTGTTTATCCATTAAGAAGTTTAGTAAAGCTCCTTACTTCCTTACACCACCTTTTCCTTAGTTCCAAAAGTAGAAACAGGCAATTGTTTTAAACTTCCAAGGTATCAATTAGCTGTTCCAGTGCTCAGAACTGGTGTTCAAAGAAGCCCGGGATGTTCAGGCTTCTAACAGGCACCACAGACCTGTATTTGCAGGTGTGAGCAGCAGTGTCTTGAGACACAGGTACAGTGTAGTGATAGTTTACACTGAAATAAGAAAAGTCTGGTATTTACGTCAAGTGTATTTAGAAAAGAAATATCTTTTGTGAAATAAGTGATTCCTATGTTTGCACATGTCTATTATAATTATCTAAGTAAACTACCATTTTGATTAATATTAACTTGAACAAACAACTGCAGCAACTATTTTGTATAATATAATATTCATTCACAAATTCTAGAGTCATTTCAAAAGCATAAATTTTAAAATGTCTTCCTGCGATGGAAATATTGAGACTTTTGGCAGGATTCCTTGAACTTTCTATTTAAAGCTAATCCTTTATCCAGAGAAGATAACTTAGCTGTTCAAAACTAAAAAATTATGAAAGAATTACTTAGCCATGCTGACATATAGATTTAATTTATTAAATGCTTCACCCTCCTTAAAAAGGAACGTGGCTACTTATCCCATCCAGGTTTTTTTTCTTTTTTAAAGAGCTTGAATTTTCCACTTCTCATGTACCTAACTTCACAGTTTTGATAATGTCTCCCTTTACCTGAGGAAATCATTTGGTAAACTAGAACAGTTTTGAATAGTACACTTAAAAGCCATTGATGCCAACATCCAGCTTTGGAAAAAGAGGAAATTAAAAACACATTCTTAGAAATCACAGTTCTTCCCATACACACAAATAACATGAGTAAACCTGGGGTACATGTGCGCACACGTGTGTTGGCGGCATGGTAATGAACACAGTCAACATTAGAATCTGGGTTTGAAAAAACATGCCATTTGTTTTCACATCAAAAACAAACCTACAGACAAGCTAGTTACATTATCTGGGTGGCTATTCACATTTAGCTACAACTTTGTGAATATTCTGCATCATATACTACTGACTCTGCTAAGAAGATCTTTTATGTGGCACATACGGGTCCACCCAGATGACCATACAATGAACTTAAAACACCATCATTGATCTTACTAATTGCATCTGCCACTTTACGTGGTTTTTGTTTCTACTCAGCTTTTTTTCCAAACACCGTTTCAATTGTTAAATGGTCAGAATACACAAAGTGACAGATTTAGTGCTTCCTTAGCAATTTATATAACTGACTGCAACTCTGTTGTTGCAGTGAATCATGATTTATTTGTCTCGCAATGCAGCACATAACCTTTTAAATGCTGGGGAAAAAAATGCCAGCGCTTCTTTAAAGTTTATATATGACTGCCCACCGCCATTCCTCATGAACGGGTTTTTGAGAGACAAATGATAAAAACAAGCTGCAAATTCCACCCACCTACTCCCCGCCATTTCCTGCATTCATCATTCACACGTCCTGTATTTACAGACAAGCACACTCACCCAGAGCACCAGTGCGCTCGTCTAGACCCCTCTTTTCCTCCTGGGCAAGAATATTTTTCTTAAATTAGTGATATGAATTCTCTGCTAAACACAGAGGAGGATAATACTGATCTCCCCCAGCCCACTTACTGGTGCGTTCCACACTCAATCATATCGAGTGAAACTAAGTGCAGAATTTAGGGTTTTATTTATTGGTATCTGTCTCCACTACAAAATTGTGATCCCAATGTCTGTCTGTGGCCTTTTCTCATACCCTACTCTCCATGCCTTCTTCTGCACTTATTTCCATCACCTTTAAAAACCAGCTTAACTTATTCCTCCCCTTCTCCTCATTCAAATACACTGTTTTATTCTGGTGTTTATATTATGCCCATCTGCCTGGTAAATGAACAATTAATGACTCGTTGCTGTCCAGCAGTGCCCGAACTAAGCCAGTCAAAAGCCTTCAGCACCTTTAATTATGAAAGTGATAATGAGAGAGGAAAGACTGTTTACTTTAACTAGAACAGCAGTATCTCCAATTAATGCAAATAGGACCTGCTCATTGAAAAGCTATTTATCCAACATGCACAGTACAAAGTATTTGGGTAGTTCTCCTTACAATATAATTCAATTTTAAAAATTTAAGAAGAACTCAAAGCAGATAAAATTGTTTTTCCCTCAGATGGCAACTATGGAGTTAGCAGTCCGTTCATTACGTTGTAGCACTCACATACCACCTTTCACTGGCAGACTTTAAAACTGTCTGCAAAGGCATGCTTCTCTAAATTATCCTAGTATGCAGAAGGGAAAACAAGGCTGCAGAGATAAGTGACTTTCTAATCATTCAACAGATTCATGCTTGCCTGTGGCCTGCTCCTACCTGATCTCAAACAAGACCTCCAAAGCCCAGCCCAGTGCTCCATTTACTAAAATTCATTCTCTAAATGTATGTTTGCCTAGATGTTTAATAAACAAGCAAAAAACATTGCTTTGCACAGTGAACACGCTTGCAAGTTGCACAAGTTACAAATCTAGACTTCAGTGCAATGTTCTCTGGAAATATACCCCAAGCTCTAGGCTATTTTAAATATCTGAGATAGTTCTAGTGCTACAGATTGCATAGATGGCAATAGAAATTATGCCAACGGATCAAGAATGAGGATCTTGGGTAAGAACATAAAATGAAACATTGGTAAATTAATACATGAAGAGAAAAGTATATTTTATAGAGTAGCATTTTGAGTAAATAACAGATGACAAGGACTTAAGCTGTGTCAATGCATCTCATCTTGACCAAGTGGGACAAAATTACCAGTCCTTTTTCTACCAGATGGTGATACTGTTCTATAGTGCAAAAAAAAAAAACCGTTAACTAAAAGGAGAAATGCTTCCCTTGGCCACCCTGAGTTTTGCAGATCAGTGCAAAATAAACATCAAGAATTTTGTTTCAAACATTTCTATTTGGTTTGGACAATGATGGTAAAACCATTTAAAATTAATTTGCTGTTATGCTTGTAAAGCAGCAGCATGTTTAGAACATTTAATTAGCCAAAGAAGGTGGTTAGACTCAGTGCAGCATTTAACTTCCACTTCCTGGAAAAAAAAGTGATAATTTAGGAAATTACACAGAAGTACATTTACAGATACTACATGCTTCCAAAATGTTACTGCTGTTGAAAGAGGCTTCATAAATAAATGTGCCTTTGACAAAAAGCTATAGAAAGTATAACTGTGTCAAGGAATAAACATCTAAAATTAAGGAAACAAGAACAACTTTCATCTACCAGTGCTGAAGTAAAAAACAAACGAACAAAAAACCTCAGCATCATATAGTCTGCTAGACTGATAAAGGCAGAAAAACCATGGTGGGTAAAAAAAAAAAAAAAAAAAGTCAAAACAAACATCTTCTCCCACCTCATAGAAAAAAGCAGATGCTTTCCTTTGCTGTATAAAACAAAAAGTATGAGAACTTGCTTTGACAACAAATATTTTTTGTTATCTTTAGCTTTATCATGCTAACTTCAGTCACTATCTATCCGAGTTTTGGGAACTATTCTGTGGAAGGTATTAGCAGAAACTAAGAAGCTTCCCTACGTATAGCAGTCCATGATAACAAGAAACAAGAAAAAACCCTGTGTAACAGCTGTTTCAACAACAAGTAATTGATCCAGCTACATTATTCCCTCCCCAAAAAAATTTATTACTATCTTTAAAAAGAACTGAAACCAAATTCTGGCTTGAGACAGTCACAACTTCTATTGAAGTCAATGCCCCTTACATAAAATGGAATACTGCAATACAAATTCAGCAAAATCAATACTTACATTTCAAAGAAAAGCTCTACCTTATAGGTTGAAATAAGACACTTGTAATCATATTTAAATGGCCAATATCACAAATCCAAAGTACATAAACCAGCTCCACTGCTTTAAGTGAAAGAGCTGTCAACTCACTAAGAAAGGTAGGCTACTGAAACAGAAAAACAAAAGATTCCTCTAATTTAGCTATATTTTACTCTACTTAATCAAATTTCCATTTTTACAGGAACAGTCAGAAAAAAGTCACTTGCACTGCTACAATTTTTGTTTAATAATTTTGGCTGATCCAAATAGTGTTCTCAAAACCCAGAGACAACAATAGCTTTGCAGACCCAATATTTATGATACATTACATAAAACAAGATGCTATACACAAATTGGCAGTCGGGTGTATCAATACACAAGGAAAACATAACATGTAATAACTAATAAAACCAAACACACATCATCTGCCCCTCCTGCATATCCAGTAAGAGAGAAAAAGTTTTCATATAGGGGAAAGTAAATATTAGCAGCAATGTCAATGTAAACGTAATTATTTCCTAGAATTTAACAACTTATTTCAGAGGAAACACAATGCATCATTATCGATATTATTCAGATAAGTAAATGATCTCCCATAATCTTACCTAGTTCTGGGGGCAGCACAGTAAGACGATTTCCCTGGATATGAAGTTCCTTAAGCTGAGCGAGCTCACCAATTTCTTTAGGCAGTGATATCAGGTCATTGTCTCTAAGACTCAGCTAAGAGTGAATATAAAGTAGTCAGAACAATTTTTGGTTACCATAAAGCAGCCTAAACCAGAACTCTACTGTCTCTGCCCCTACCTTTCTCCTAAACACTCAATTCTTCCTATTTATTTACAAGTGTCTGCTGACAAACAAGAAACAGTTCTAGGTATAGTGGTCTATTCCCCACAAACATACCCTACTACTCCTTAAACTGACTAGATTTTATTCCTCCGAGCGTTGCAAAAGTGAATTGATTTTCCAAGAATTTAGATAAATTACTTACTATCTGCAACTTTGTGAGCTTCCCAATATCTGGCGGCAGGATTTCAAAATCGTTGTCACTTAGATAGAGTGCACGCAGGGTGGCTGCAAATTAAATAGCAATATATAAACAGGGCAGCATATAACCCAACCATTTGAGGTCTAATCAATAAAAAGGAGTCAGGTTTGATTAATAATCCTGACTTGGTGAAAAGCCTTTGACATACCCAGAGCTCACAACAATAACAAGCAGGTCAAACTTAGATTTACTGGCTTATTGTATTGTTGGCGAGTTCAGGAAAACATCTATATTCAAAAGGACTGGCACAATTAACAATATCTACAAGAGTAGACTCCGTCAGGTTCTGGCACCTAGTCTCAATGCCCAGCTGTCAGAATACAGTCATTACTCTATTACCCCGATTCTTATTTATTACATCAATTTGCATCCTAAACAATTAAAAAATCATTTGAGATTTTTGGACAAATAAACATCTATGTTAAGCTCTATAGAAAGCACAACGTAACACTAGGAAAGAGATCTTTAAAAAGTGCAATATAGAAGACTCAAATTGTGTAATTCGTAATTTTCATGCTCGGTCTCTATGAAATTAACAGAAAAAGACTGAATGAGCAAACATGACAGTTAAAAAAATTAAATGGAGACCCACAAAGAACTGTTGGGTGCAGCAGGAAGTAGTCAGGTCAGCAAAACCTCTCCTCCACACCAGAGAGAAGATCCCATTTGTCTTACACAGTTTACTCCTCTTTTCATTTCATTAAGTGTGACCATTTTTAATAATGCTGACTTAAAAATTTCACTCTGCCAGGTTACAAGCACAAAATCTCTCAGGCAGCGGCACTCCTTCCTCTCCCCTCGCCTGTCACTTTTGCTGCTAAATGCACTGATCCTGAAGCCACTTCAGCATAGTACACTGAGAAGATCAGGAAGGTAGTAGAATTACTGAAATCCAGAAACTGCCAGAATTCAAGTTGCTTAGGCAACCATAATGCAGCCCTTTTGCACATATATATTAAAATATCTTTATTTTAACTGAGTATTTTTAACATGTGCAAAGGTCAGCCTAGCTCTACCATTCCTGTGCCAAGCTTTGTAACCTTAGTTTATTTTCTAACATACTGGACACTTCAACATCCACGTGCTCTTAAAACTATTTCAGTAATGAGCCATCAAGAACACGCTTGTTTCCAGAGTCAACACACAACAGTTGCCTTGCAAAACAGTTTACTTTACCCCAAGGCTTGCAAGCACCTATGAAGTTGGACACAAGGAAATATTACTCAGAAGAAAACTAATATACCATTACTAACCAAGTCTTCTCGTGTCCAATGGTGTCAGGTGACTATATATCAGTGATAAATATTGCTGAGCTACACAGAAATATTCAAGAAATATTCAGAGAAAAGCATAAATATCAGAAAAATTCTGTTGGAGTTTGGTCTCCATCAAATACATTTCAACTGCAGAATGCAAAGCACCGTATCATGAAGATTTGTAGTTTTTAGAAAAGTTTCTTACTCAGATAGAAGAAGTTTCCTGGTAGAGAATTTTCATTTAAGTTGTTGTAAGTCAAGTCAAGAACCTCCAGAGCTGGTAAAGAGCCAAATCCCCTTGGCAAGGTGTTTAACCTGTTCATGCTGCATGTAAAGATTAAAAAACAGAACACGATATCAGTATTCACTTCATATAGTGGGAATAATACAGGCAACAAGAGTTTAGTTTTCTAAAAAATGTAATCTACATGAGTCCCCTTCTTTTCTGAAAAGGGGTTGATAATACAAGATACTGAGCAAGCCTTCTGCAATGCAGACTTTTTCTCTCACTCGCATAAATATGCCCAAAACTAGGCACTCGCAAGGGATCCCGTCTGTTATGTCAATCAACAGCCACACCTGAAACATGAAGGACAAGGGAGAGAGGTGCAACAGGGCTATGTTCAGCTCAAACAATGTGCTACAGAGAAACCTGGTCCTTAGTAGATGACCTATCTTCTAGCTAAACTATAAATTACCTTTTTGCACATCATCTTGACCATCTGCCATTCCACCATACCACATAGTCCTTTCACCACGGCACCAAATACAAAGATGAATACCTCAACTACACAGTATCCATGTTCATTGATAATTGCTGCTTAAACCCCTTCTTAGGAACAGTAAATCTGTGTCACTAGATAACTATTGATGCACACAGAGCATGAAGTAAATAAAACGTCAGTCCTCTGATTGATGATGGTTAGTCTAAATATAGCTCATTCAGCCAGTCTTAGAGGTTTAGGACAGCAGTTTCCACCACCAACAGCCAGAAAAACATGGGGAAAGCTAACAGAAGGAAAAGGTTTCTCTGATAACTTGGAGCAGATAAGCTACAGAAAACAGTAACTTTTCTTTGACCTCAAGGGGCTTGAACAAGGTGATCCAGATAATCACTAGAGCTGCTGCAACAACAAGGAAAGGCAAGCAGCCGGGGATTATATTCATAGAACCTTACTGTTCGTTTACAAGCTAGAGCTCTGGCTGCTTATCATATGTACAGAAGAGAACTACCCACTTATTATTCATACTGTCTCTATTGCATATACATCAAACATAGCTTGTGTGTCTGTATCTTGCTCTGGTTATGACCCAAGTTTGAATGTGGAAAAAAGACAAGCATCTTCAGGAAGAGCATGTATTTGAAGAACTGGATTTTATTCTTATGTGATGATAGGAAACAATCATGACCTTTCCCATGTTATCTTTAAACATCCTGAATTTGACCCTCCTGATGTAAAAGTGATAAATAGCAATAGCCACAACTGAAGTCAAGAGGAAAAGTAATGTGAATGCATGAAGCGTGACATAACACTAAAATCAAATACGACTGAAGAAACCACCTCCTTTTTCTCTAATAAAAAGGACTTGGTGGCCCTGACAGCCTTCCCTTTTGTAAGCAAGGAACAGGGAGAGAAAGTGCTCTCCCTATTGAGAACAGGCAGAATGGTATCTGTTCTTTTGACAGGCTTGAGAGGTGGCCTGTGCTAACCTCATGAAGTTCAACAAGGCCAAATGCAAGGTCCTGCACCTGGGTCAGGGCAATCCCAGACATAAATACAGGCTAGGTGATGAGTGGCTTGAGACCAGCTCTGAAGAGAAGGACTTGGGAGTGGTAGTGGATAAGAAGCTGAATATGAGCTGGCAATGTGCGCTTGCAGCCCAAAAGGCCAAGAACCGTATCCTGGGCTGCATCAAGAGAAGTGTGGCCAGCAAATGAAAATATTTATTGGTATTCCAACAGTTCAAGATGCAATTCAATTATCAGCACTTTACAAAATTATCTAAAGCAGGATACACAAAGCCTAGCCAGAAACATTTGGTATTTAAAATAGTAAAAAAATCCTTAGTTTAAGGTGTTAAGAAGATTGAACTTATAAATACAAATATTCTTTCTATGAGAAGCCTAGAAAGCTAAGGCTTACCCCTACCAGGGCTTTCCTAAGTAGTTATACTTTAGTACACTCAGTTTTGAGAACATTCTGTGCTTCACAGTTATTTTCTTAATAATTCAAGAAAGCTTTCTGCAACTGTAGTTATTATAAAGTATCACTAACTCTACTAGAATATAGTACCTGAACACTTAACAGGAATGTCCCTGGCTCAAATTCGGTCAATACTAGCTCTTTGAATTAAATGTACATCACACTTAAGATTTGCTGCTTTTACAAGTTTAAGAGAAATTTAAATTTCTTTAATCCCAAATTTGGGATTTGGGAATTAAAGTCCTAAACTAACATGGAAAAATTGGCATTCAGTGGGGTTTTTGGTGGTTTGGGTTTTTGTTTTTGTGGTTGTTGTTCATCTGTTTGTTCCTCCCTCCCCAAAGCAGAGCAGACAATAGAGTCTGGCTCTTACACAGCAACCACAGAATTTAGAGAGAGTTGCTAGGGAAGTAAAATTCAATAATTGTTAAGTTTGATTTCAGTATTAGATGAATGTGAGTTGCTGTTGCCCTTAAATGGTTACCAGTATACTAGAGTAATGGCTTGATCACTTTTAAGTATCCTATCAACCAGGACAACAGCTAAACACTCTGAAGCAATAATTGCCAAGTTATCCTCACCTTGAAAAAGAAACTTTAATAGTAAAAAATAAGAAGTTCCAGGTTCAGTTGTGACAGCATTGGACAGTACCTCTAATACAGCAAATTTTTGCATTAAGATACGCACCCAAGATTCAGGTGTTTAAGCTTCTGAAGGCTGCTAATCTGTGTAGGCAGCTCCTCAATCTGGTTGTTGAAGAAGTTGAGCACTTCTATGTTTCTCAGGTCTGCGATGTTTGCTGGCACAGCTGTGGGAAAGTTTTCACAGTGAGAGACTGCAATTCAAGCAAGTGACCTACACTATAGATGCTCTAGTAGCACTACTGTATTTTGCTCTGTTTGTACAGTGTCTGACAGCAGAAACAGCATCCAATAGTTACTACAATAAAAGCAAAGTTTATATTAAAAAAGCCTCCTATCTGGATCTGTCCTCATTGCTGAGACAAGACACTTTATACTTTTCAGAAAATTACTACCAGTATTGTAAGTTATTCTGACTAACAAAGACCACTGCAGATAGAGATCAAGACAACAAATGCTCTAATAGACTAATAAAGAGAATCAGGTCATCCTCTGAGTTCGTGCAGCACACACAAGCTGCAAAAGAGTAGAGCTTAAGAGACTCAGATCATTTCATTATCTGAGATGAAAAACATTAATGATACAAGTAGTAACAACAAGATAACGGTTTTATTAAAGGTCCTTAACAGCAAACATGAAAACAAACTCACTTTTAGTGATGGCCCATTCTGCGTACTGCTTAAATAATCTAGTATCCAATTTCTCGTCCATTTAAGAAACAACAAAACTTAAAAAATTAATTTCAGCCCTGTAAGATGAACTGTTTAGACAAGCCTATTTTCACTTACCTCCCATGAATGAATAACTAACTGGTCAATACACATACAGGGCTACATTGGATTACCAAATCAGTATCTTGTTATTATCTACAAACATGAAAAATAAGGCAGTAGCACAATATGAATACACCTGTGCAAATGAGGTAAAAAAGCTATTCAGATTTGCATCTTTCCCCCCTTAAACTTAGTGAGATTTAAGCAGACAGCTGAGGTTTACATAAAAGGAGGTTGGCAATTCACCTGCAAAGAAGCTTGCACCTGTGTTCAATATTCACTTTGGTTCAGTCTCAACTTTGACTGCATCAGGAACCCATAGAGTGCACATTTAAATAATCAGAAGTTTTAATGAGGCCATGATTTTCTTTTATTTGTTGGCATGAGGCAATCTCAGTCTTAAATTGGAGTCAATAATGTTTACAAAGCAGAACATTACAGTATGCCACATTTAATAGATTGTAAGTCTAATTATATTGTGAACAATAACAGGATCCCTAACAAACACTAACTATGCCATATAAATATTACTGTTGAGGGTCATATTCATTGCAGGAGTTTTTTAGCAATATTTTTCATAAAGTCATTAAGGCAAATCTGAACATTTAAAAGTCCTTCCTTCGTGGTATTTTCCAACTGGTCCACATGTATCTGTCACTCAACGATAGCAAGAATTACATGCCTTCAGAAAGGGTAATGTACTACTACTGCCATTTTAAATTATTCCCTAACAGAAGTTAACTGATGATTTTAATTGACATAATTCATCTGTTCCCAGCCTCAGTATTTCAACAGAACAGTAACTGCCAGTATTAAAATGTTTTCCTTTCAGACATTAGACTTTATCATTTGCTTTCATGAGATGCAATGGACTGCAAATCATTTTTCTGTTCTCCTCAAACAGATACTATGTTTATGCAAGGAATCAGAAGTAATAGCAAATACAGGTTTTAGTTTGGTCAAAGCCTAAGCAGTACAGAGACCACATAAATACAATGCTCCTGAAGTTACATTGTTGGTGCAATTAATAAAAATTTGGTATAAAAGTTTTGGCTTTTTTGACAGTGTAAGAGATTACACACTCCGAGAAAAAACAGTACAACTTAACATCACAAGTTATGCTAAATGCAACGCAGAGCTCTGTTGTGGGAACACCGAAACACGAGCCTGACATTCAGGAGGCCAGACTTACCAAACCTGCAGTCAGCTGGGCTGCCTACGTGTCAGTTCTGTATTTCAATTATTCAGGCTGAACATCATTGTAAGATAACAAAGAACTTAAGTCTGTTATCCAAGACACTGAAATTTCTCAGAACCAACTAAAAAAGCACATCTTACACCAAGGACAGGACTATCACTACGAAGAGAGGAAGCCCATGTGTGGTGGGTTGACCCTGGCTGGATGTCAGGTGCCCACCAAAGCCCACTCTCTCACTCCCCGCCCTCAACTGGGCAGCAGAGAGGAAATATAACAAAAAGCTTGTGGGTTGAGATTAAGGACAGAGAGAGATCACCCATCAATTACCGGCACGGGCAAAACAACAGACTCGATG
>NW_010311684.1:0-4337 GCF_000700745.2 Antrostomus carolinensis
TATATATATATATATGCTTATATATGTGTGTGTGTATGTTTATGTGAGTGTGTCTACACCCCAGGCTGGGTATCTGGGGAGATTTTGCAGCTAGCAGCACCCAGTGCCTCCAACATAAGAATCAGGACAGCAAAGTTGAAGATTGCACAAGGTGAACCCAAAAATAAGCTCCTGTTTGGAGAGGAGCCGTGGTGTTTACTGCGGCGGCTGAGGAGGAAGGATGGAGAACAGCCCTCACCAGTTAATTTTAACAAAGCTCACATTTTTCTGGCTCTATCGTGGACTTGCATATTTTAACTCCTATCTTCTGTTCAGCAGCTAAAAAGAGACTTTCACTCCAGTTTTGGCTGCTGCATCTCGTTTCCCTTTCATGGGCTGTTACACAGGCACTATTCTTTCAGCCACCCTCCTGCTGATAACAGGGGAAAGACGGCGGTTCACGAGACACCCCGGAGCTGGTCCCTGAAACAGGTGGGATTTTCTGCAAATACCAACTTTTACAAGCCCATTACTGTTATATCTGCAGTGAGGAAGGAATATGAATCAGTACTGAGGCTAAATTAGCATTCTGCCCACATTTCTTCCAAGGAATTCTTATAGAGATATATTTGTATTAAATAAAAGAGATAAGAGGAAATCATATAAAAGTGATCCACCATCCATAATTAGAAATAAATGAGGATAGGAGCATGAGAAACTTTCTGTCTTTGAGTCCTTTTTCAGGAATCTGCTTATGTGTGTATATATATGTACATTTATATATATATATATATACACACACAGGCTCATATACATATATATACACACAGAAGCACACATACATATGTACATATATACATATATAGAAAGATATAGTCAAGAATTTTTGTTAAAATTAAAGCTCTGCAGTACACATTTACATATACAGCATGTATAAATGCAGATTTATATATATGTATAGATGAGATGGAGATGGAGATGGAGATGGAGATGGAGATGGAGATGGAGATGGAGATGGAGATGGAGATAGAGATAGAGATAGAGATAGAGATAGAGATAGAGATAGAGATAGAGATAGAGATAGAGATAGAGATAGAGATAGAGATAGAGATAGAGATGATAGAGATAGAGATAGAGATGATAGAGATAGAGATGATGATAGAGATAGAGATAGAGATAGAGATAGAGGTAGAGATAGAGATAGAGATAGAGATAGAGATAGAGATAGAGATAGAGATAGAGATATAGAGAGATATGCACACTGTTCATATCCACAAGCAGCCAAAAGAAAGAGAGAACCTGCCTGCCTTGCCCAAGGCCAGACACGTCATCACCCAAAGGTAATTTTATCCCAGCATTTCACCTCTTGGGGTTTTTTTTTTGGCCTTAAAGACTCAGCTCCAGGAGTCAAGTGAATCTTTCATAACCACAGTTTTCTTCAAAAAGGCAACTGGAAAAAGCTATTCAACCTAAAATTATGGTCTCATTATCAACATCTCACCATCAGCATCTCACCATCAAGATTCTGGTGCCACGCTGGGATCCCACCAGGGCTCAGGACCTGAGAGCAGGAGGACCCTCAGACCCACCCCCACTATTGAAAGGGGGAATTAGTGCATAAGCAAAAACCACCCCAAACTTAACCAGGGTGTAAATCATTGCAAAACTCAAATTGCCAGGCCAACACATAGCCCTAGCACTCTTCTCACTGCCTCTCCATCCATGCTGCAGAAGGCACTTTCAGGAGGACTAAACTTACCAAAACCATTTTAAAAAGACCTTATTTGTTTGGAAAGTGTGGGAGGTGAAAGGTTTCTTTAAGTAGATTTAAAGTGAAAACCATTAGCAGTGCATTGTTCAGTCAGTTCCCTTACCCATGACATGAGAACAATTTGATCCGATCTAAGCAAAACTTCTGGTTTCATAGCAACAACAAATTTATATTTTTTATGGGGAAATATAATGCAAATCAGCACTTAGGTGCATAACTTGTGACTACTTTATTTCCTGTATTAAACTCTGTTGAAACACTATTAAAATATAATTTAACCAAATGGCTTCCTGGAAAATAATAATAATAAAAAAAAACCCCTTTCTAGTTTAAAAGTCAAAAAATGTCAAAAGTGCCGGTTAAGTTGTGAAAAATAACAATGCTGTTTAGCTCTTATGTAACTCTTTCCATGAGATCTCAAAATAATTTTTGAAGAAAGTATGTTGAATTACCCTTCCTTCAGTGCTGGGAATTGAGAGCTGGATCCGAGGAAATTGTCCTGCCATAGCTCCAAGCATTAGAGAACACAAGAGAAATACAACCCAGATTTCCTCAGTTCACTGTGATCTTCTGGCACCTTCCAAGAAGAGACATATCAGGTAAGGAAACAGCGGGAAAAACTTCTAGAATTGCTCAAACAGCTGAGGAAGGGGCAAACTTTTCTGAAAGTACTTTGGCTGTCTCAGTAATTTGGATATTGTTGAAGTCCCTCAGGCCTCTAAACGTTCACCACTGGTGTTAGGTATGTTCACTGAGACAAGGGGGCTGAGAAATTGTCCAGTGAAACTATCAGTCTTGTATCTTTTCTGCTTTTACGCCCATAGTTTTCACAACATACAGCCTGTGACATGACACCCTACTCCACAGACACTGCCACCATCCCCTCCTTCCCTTGCCACCACTAGTTAATAGTCATTGCCCTTTGGAAAGCAAAAATAAAGTTCCTGCAGAATCCAAAGCATCTTTTATGTTGAATACCAGACATCTCCACTGAGTGTTCTAGTTCTAGGTTATTCTGTAAAAGACAAATGACAGTAGGTTCTTCTGCCCTTCAAATTTGGGGTGAAAATGGCCATGGCTTCCATGCTGTGCCTGAGCTTGGTGCTCCAGGCAAGCAGCAGATCTGAGGGGAAGATGTCTGTTTGAGAAGAAAAAATACAGTTTCTTTTGCAGAAGTTTTTAGCCTTGATCATCAGGCACGCCATCATCCAACTTCAGATATGTGGTCCTCAGTCCAGCCAAGGAGATGCTGGCTAAGTTTTAGGTGACTCTGGGACCAGGAGAAATTGGACCATGGTATTCTGAGCAGCTCATATATAAGTTACTTCAATATAGCTTAAAATCCCAATCAAATCAAAATTTAGCCAGTCCAGATCTTGCCTTTAACCTTATTTTCTGCAAAATAAAGAAAATAGTTCCCTTAGGACAATCAAATCTACGAGTTTTCAGAGCTATTTTATCAGAAATCCCTCCCACAGGCTTCCACTTCTGGAGTTTCCCTTCCCCATGGGGAAAATGGGGACAAAGGGGACTCAGGTTGATGGCCTGATGCAGTAGTGTGGGTTGGGGACACTGGGGTCACAGCAGTTCCTCACCATCGCCTGCAAAGTACTGAGTGCTTCACCACCCTTCCTCTAAGAAAAAACACTCCTGATGTTTAATCTGAACTCCCTTGCTGCTGTTTAAAGCCTTTATTTCTTTTCCTGTCTCTGCTGAACAATAACAGAGAAACATTATCACACAAAATAAAATATTAAACACCTGTAGTGAATATTAAATTATATACAAATGCAACCTGGCAAAGGTAATGCTCAATACATTGTTTACATTGCTACTGATTAATATTGGAGATTAAAATTAATACTCACATAATATAAACATCAACATGCTTTTAGCATGCAATTAAGCTGAGCAATTTCATCAGCACAAAATGTTCTCATCCTTGCAAAACGAGACACACTAAAACCAAAACAGATCTGAAAATATCACTGAAATCAAACTCCAAATGCAAAACATTTGGATCATGAAAGATTTTTATTTTTTTTTCTACTTTGGAAAAGCTTTTTCTCAAGCTGGAAGCTCATGACTGCAGGCAGTCAGAAATCCCACCACGATGGGCAGATCCTCTTGTCTTCTCCACCACAGTGTCTGTTGTCCTCATCAGTGATATGACAGGGCCATGAGAGGCATTGATATTTTCTTTCCTGAAAAAGCCATTAAAAATGGGATGAGTTAACAGAATTGTTGGATTTAAGGCATGTGGAGACCTCACGGCTGGTGAGGTCTCAACTGGAGAGTACTGGAGAATACCATCGGGGCAGAGCCCAAAGGGCTGGAACAAAGGCAATCAGAGGTCAAGAAAATGTAACTTAAGGTCTGAAGGAAATAGGAAAAGAAGAGTGAGGGAAGACTTCCAAACAGTCCTCAGAGGTATAATAGCCCTTCAGAGACAGTTCTTCATGTCCACTGCAGGTACGACAAGAAGTGGTGAGTTAAAGTGGAGCAGAATCACAGAATCACAGAATGGTGGGGTTGGAAGGGACCTCAGGAGATCATCCAGTCCAACCCCCCTGCCAAAGGAGGTTCC
>NW_010311684.1:4379-14352 GCF_000700745.2 Antrostomus carolinensis
CTCCAGAGGTGGAGACTCCACAACCTCTCTGGGTAGCCTGTCCCAGTGCTAATCCAGTGAAACTCGAAGAAATCTTTCTAATGACAAGGTTAATTAAGCAGGAGTATAGATTAGCCAGGGAAGAAAAGGAGTCTACATCACTGGAAATCTTTAAGAACAGTTAGACAAGCATGTAGGAACGATGCAGAACAGAGTGTCACCTTGGAACAGGCAATTTGTTAAGTAGGCATCTATTTTCTCTGATTGCTCTTATCCTCTGCTTTTTCTCTCTCCAGGAGTCGGTCCAACTGGATTTTAGCCACGTGGGAGCTAAGAGGTGCATTAGGTCCTCAGCAAGCTCTCAGACACCAACCAGCATGAGTGGAGACAGAACCCAGGAGATCCCTGCAGGGAAACATCTTCCCACTCTTCTTGTCCATGATGCCCCAGCACTCAGTGCTCCATCTAAAAAACTTGTGGCTGATGGCTCTGCAGAAAATAAGGCAAGATGTAAAGCAGAGAAGACAAAATGTGGGTGTGTAATTAGGTGTCGGCACACGTCCTGGCAGATGATTGCAGTGATAAAGCACTCCATATGCTCCAGCTCCTATGTAAATCTTCCTCAGCTGACATTGTTATGGAGCATTTGAGAACATACGTCGGTCCCTTATGTTTTCTCTGTCCTTTGTAAATGTTGCCAAGTGCCAAATACCTGAACACAATTAACCTCTGACATTACTTTGAAAGGCTCTGCTACATCCTCAAAGAACAGGGAGCTTCTCCCAAATATCCTCAGAGTGCACTGTCTCCACAGTGGGGAGATGGCCCTCCAGGGCCAGCACAAATCTGTAGGTGTTGCAGCAGCTTGCACGGGGAACACATTTCTTGTCCCCTCCAGTCTTCACTGACCAAATAATTGGCAAATCGAATGTGCCAACTGATCCTAGTTTGGGATCAGCAACAGAAGACCCAAATGAGAGGGAGTATTCCAGCAGTGTCCAGGGCATCCCAGCCATGACCTGCATCTCAGCATCCAGAAAACTACCGGTACAAATTGTTAAGCAATTCAGATCGTATTAGATCAGAGTGAAATCAGGGGAAGAGAAATTGCCAAGAGGGATTTTTCAAGAGCAAATTCCTGTCAATCCTTTCTACTCTTTGACAAGAAAACCAGCCTGGTTGATGGAGGGAAGCCATAGCTGACAGATCCTCACTCCGGGGAGGCTCCTGGCACCGCCTTGGCTGACAACTTCGCAAACAAACAAGGGAAACCTGATCCAGGTGAGGTTGTAAAGCAGAGGCACCACAGAGAGGAGAAAATCTGTGCTCAGCAAGCTGTTATCAGACATTCCCTGCCAGGCTGCGAGGGGATCCGAAGGGGCACCTGGTCCCCATATAGTCAAAATTTCCATTAGCAGCCCAGATGATGACTAAAGAGTAAGTTACAAAGTGTGCGGACAACTCTAGGCTTTGAGGACTGCAAAGTTTTCAGAAGGCAGATAATTAGAAACAATCTTAATAAATTCACAGCAGCTAGACAAAATTCAGCAAAAACAGAGAAGTAAAGAGCTGTTTTAAATGGATAACTAACACCCAAATCCACGTTGGGGGGAATAGCTTTTGGAGAGGTCTGTAACTCCCAAAAAATAACTCAGGAGGTTGTGATGGGATCCAGCTTGGGATGATGCTCAGGAGGGAAAGGGCAGGCACAAGGGTCACCCTTGGGCACTTCTGTGGGAGGTGACACCTCTCCTTGTTCATAATGCTTCCACTCACCATGATGCACCACAGCTTAAGGATAATGTAGATCAGCTGGATCCAGTCCAGGAAAGAGCAACCAGACATGGTCTGGAAACAATGGCTGATGCAGAAAGGATTAAAGAATTGGGGGCTACAGACTTTTTCACCATCTGCTATTTTTAAAAGAAAAACAAGCTCAGGTTTTGCCTACTTTACCCAGAGACAGAGTGATAACTGGATACTTTCACAATAAGCACCTTCACATCAGTGGCTGGATCCCCAAAGCGGGTCTCTGTCCTGCCAAGGGCTCCTGGGTTAAGGTTTCTCTGAGCAGCATCTTCCCTTTGCAGCAATGCAACCCAAAGCTTGATCATGATTTCCCTCCATCATGCTGGTCACCCTCAGCTACTTCTTAATTCCTGAAGCTCACAGAAATACCAGTGATGAGATTCTCCTCTTTCTATTAGTTTTATAAAAGTTGTGCTATGGATACCTGTATGTATTTTGCCATACCTGTCCCAGAAGAGCTGTAGATATTGTTCTTCATTCAGTTGCTGCTTTCCACCATTTTTTGCAAAGATTTTTTTTCCAAATCACTTCTTTGGAGTATCTTTTTTTTTTCCCTTGGGTGGGTAATCTGAATTTGCTTCATTCCCAGCAGAGGTCTGGGCATCAGTGCTAAGGAAGCAGGATCACAGTCCCCGTCACACAGGGTGGGCAGAGCAGGCATGGTACCTATTGTTCTCTGCATCCGCTGCGGCTACAAGAGGAGGAAATCAGCTTTATCTGAAGCAAAGAAAGACACCAATTAGGAAAATTATTAGGAAAAACTTCCTGGCAACAGTGTAGCAATGCATGGGAACAGACACCACAGGCAGCTGCGGAAACAGCCATATGTTTAAGAAATGGCCATATGGGAGATGCTCTCCTGTACACCAGCTCCTGCAATGTTGTCACCTCATCCTCTGTGGTCCACACCTGAACCTCTCCCATGCTAATTTACAGGGTTCCTCTCTCTTCCTATCCCATCACATCACCTTTTCTGGGGTCCCTGCATCTCTCCTCCTCTCACAGCAACATGCTCCACGGTCTCACCCTGACCCCAGGCACCCACTCCACTTAGCATCCTTCTACAGGTTAAGAAAGTGTTGCACCTTTCCCAAGGGCTGGGAGAAGGGCAGCACCTTTTGCAAAGCAGCGGGGAGGATGGGGGACAGTGGCTGGTGTTTTGCCCTCCCTCATGAGCAGGGCTTGTCATGGTGGTGTCCGCTGCAAGCCCACTGCCTTTGGCACTGCATCTTAACCAACAGCAGCAGAGGAATGTTCTTGCAAGGTCTGCTCTGGAGCCCACCCAAACACCATCCCCGTGCAGGGGGTCCATGCCATCAGAAAAGCCACCCGTTATTCCCTTACAAGGGCAAAAAGATTCATTTTTCTTCTGCTAGCCCTAGCAAAGAAAACAACCCACCAACCCAAAAAGCTGTAAGCTCTCTTAACCAAATTACTCCCTGTGAGCAATATTCAAGGGAGGAAAACAGGGTGCTGTGCTGACTCCTCTGCCTGCTCTGCAGCCAAAGACAACTCACAAGAATCATAGAATCATGGACTGGTTTGGCTTGGAAGGGACCTTTCAAGGCCATCTAGTCCAACCCCCCTGCAATGACAGGGACATCTTCAACAGAGCCCTGCCCAACTTGAACTTGAATGTTTCCAGGGATGAGGCTTCTACCACCTCTCTGGGCAACCTGGGCCAGTGTTTTACCACCCTCAGTGAAAAAAATTTCTTCCTCACATCTAGTCTGAATTCACCCTCTTTTAGTTTAAAACCATTGCCCTCTCACTATCTGCCCTTGTAAAAAGTCTGTCCCCATCTTTCTTATAGGCCCCTTCAAGTACTGGAAGGCCACTAGAAGGTCTCCCTGGATACTTCTCCAGGCTGAACAGCCCCAACTCTCTCAGCCTGTCCTCACAGCAGAGCTGCTCCAGCCCTCGCATCATTTTTGTGGCTTCCTCTTGACCCCTTTCAACACGGTCATGTCTTTTCTGTGCTGAAGAATGGGGATGCAAAAGAGTCACCATGGTTTGGCATGTAGCAGCAAGTGAGATCAAGAGCAATCTGCTGGCACGCAGGTGCTCATAAATCCAATGGCTAGAAGGCTTTGCTTGTTTATTTATTTGTTGGGAGTGGGAATCAAATAATGAAATAAGTTGTTCACTTGGCACTTTTCAGGTGTCTCTCTGCCCCGTGTTGTCCCTAATCTGGGACAAAACTGGGTCATTGAGCTATAGGGCACATCTGAGCATGGAAACGTGCATTGGATTGGATGTCTCAGGAGGTTCTGCCAATCACCATCCCACCTGCAACAAGCACACATTTCCTAAAAAGCCAGAGAACAGCCTAAAAAAACCCCTTCTCCTCCACCTGTCTCCTTGCTAATCATCTCAACAAATATCTCAGCCCATCAGGAGTGATGGAAGAAACTCCTCCTTGTCCCAGCAGGTCTCTGAGCCTCTTGGTGTGCAGCAAAGCCTGAAAGCCATTCAGATGCCCGCAGCGTGGCACGAAGCCGTGCAGATCCAAGCCAGAGACCAGGCTCACAGACCCACAGGCAGGAGGGTGCCACCAGGACTCTGCCAACAAGCTGCTCCTGGCATCCGCTGCTCCCCGGCATCCCTGCCCTCCCAGCAGCCTTTCTGCTTCAATAGATCCATCTATTTGGTAGCAAACTCATAGCTGTACTGATATCATTGCTATCACAAATGTAATGTTTAGGATCAAGATCTCTCCCCTGAGTCAATGCCTGTTGGTCCCCAATATTCCCCGCTTTGCCTCTGCATCTCTCCATTTCCACTTGATAAAATTACACCGGTCATTTCCAACCGGCAAAACTATTTCAGACCCCAGGCTGAGGCTCCCTGGGGTCTTGCAGGGTTGGGTGGTTCATGTCAGGCAACAACCAGGTTCATGTCAGCCATAAGGGAAGGAAGCTCCAGCAAAGAGATGTATTTTTGTTACTGTGGCTGTGTTTTAAGTTTCTATAGCTACCAGAAGTGAGCTGTCAGGAAATACCGTTGAGCTCTTCCCCACACGCTGTTTTTGAGTGGAAAAGGAGGAAATGGGGCCCATCAGAAAGGGTGTTTAACTTCCCATATTTAACTATCTTTCCTCCTCTCATCTCTGTACCCCCCTCTCTGGGTGGGATGAGCACATTTGGCCGTGTGCTAGCGATGCTTGACCAAGCTCAGTGATCAGATGGAAGGCCAGATGCAGCACAGTTTTCTTGCAGAGCTGTGAGCAATGGTGGCCAAGGATCCTGAAATGAGCTGGGAAGCAGCATGCCAGGCTGAGCCAGGGCTTGCTGCTGGAGGGGTCTGTCCCCAGCCCTCAGATCTCCTGGTCCTGAGCACTGACATCACACGCTGCTGGGCATCCCCCTCCCTGCCCTGCAAGGATCCTGCAACAAACCAAACCCCACTACGTTTTCTCTCCCTTTCCCTGTGTCTATTGATCCTTCAGCATTTCCATACACACATATAAATGCACACAGCACGCAACAGATGATAACCTTTAAATAACTTGTAATTCTGCTCTCTGATTTTGAAGACTCGAGTCCTCAGAACAGAAGAAAAAGGGCCAGAGGAATCACAACCTCTCAAAAGCCAGAAGCACCTCTCCAAGCTCACGTCAAACCCCAAGGCCACCTTTGCATTCTGGCACTTGTTATCCCCAGCTCACTGCCACGACGATAAAATCCACCTTCCCTCTTCAAACAATGACCCAGTCTTCCATATGCTTTCAGAAATAATGTGCATGTTGTTATAAAAACTGGGATAGAAGGGGACTCAGACACAAGATGATAAGAGTGTAAGGACTGTTTCCTCAAAGGGGTTGAGTTATTTCAGTCCTTGCAGTAACAGACCTCATTTTGTTCAGGGATGGACATGTTTCTGGAGGCATTATCTAGCTCCAAGGTGTTTTTTCTCCTTCTGCCAAGTGTTAGGACACAACAGTCCAGAGTAATGCACTCTCATCCCTGTTAGTTTATGTTCTTGTAACAATTTGGTCCTCTTTCCACAATGCACACACAGATGTACATAGATGGTCTGCTCCCTCAGTACTTATGCATTAGTAAAATGTGAGGCTCAGGAGGTCAGAGGTTGGGTTCATACAAACATTCTAAAGTTCAAATATTTTCCCAAAGCTCGTCTGAACTTTATGTGACCCTCTTCAGTCTGGAAATGTGAGGCAGCCAGTGTTCCTCATGAGATTACCAACACGTCATGAATCTAGCAAAGTCTGCAGCACCACCAGCAGAAAACACTCTTCCTGGAACATTCGGTTCTTGGCTTCAGCTGCCAACCAGGGCCAGGAGGTTCTGGGTCATGGTCAAATGCCAGATGATGCTTTGGATAGCTTCCAGGTGGTCTCCAAGGATATGGATGTGGGCTTCAGGTGTTATTCCACCTGTCCTTGCTGCAACCTTTGAGACCCAAGAGTCAGAAATTGGTCACAGAGGTTTCATTATCAAGCAAAAAGCTTCCTACTCTGAGCTCAAATTCGGCAGCTCTATGGCAGGGATGACCATCACCCAGATGCTGGAGGAAGGCTTGAAGATGACAGATGAACACCATTACCTGTAACACTGTTATTCCATGGTTCCTGCAATGTCCTGCCCTGATTTAAGGCCCAACCTCCTCAACGCTGGGCTCAGGTCTAGCAGAGGACAGTGGCACGTTCTCATCCTCACTATAAAACCTGCCTCCTTCCCACAGCAGGGAGATGACTCAGAAGCTGAGCCCAAACACAGCATTTTGCAGATATTTGCACAGTAATGAATTACCCAGAAGCGGTAACGAACACCAAGATCCTGGTGGTCATTTTGCTGCCTGCTCATTGACATTATAAGATGTTTCACAACATTAAAATCACTGTTCTTTAACATAATTCACAAACGAAACAAAGCCACCTCAGGTCAGTGTCTTAGTCAGAAGTTGCTTAACAGCAAGCAATATTGCTACCATTGTTTCTAACACATCATTTGCTACTTTTTGCTGTTGTCTGAAAATGCCAGAAGATTAACACTCTCTCTCCTGGGTCTGCAAAAATCTCCTTTTACCACTGAAACTAATTACGCTGTTAACTACTAATGCTGCTGAAGGAGAGCTAATGAGTTGCTAGACAGTGGGTATTTTATCTCCCATGCACAAAGAGCTACAGCCATACCCTGCGTAGCACCAAGAGAAAACTTCTGCAGAGGCTACAGCCTGCCTGGCAAAGGAGAAAACCATGGAGGAGGAAAAGCAACTGCTCTGAAACACCTCTCCCTGTAAAGAGTTCCTGCAATGCTCAGAAAAACAGCTGTGGAGATGTAAATGAAAGGATGTCCCGTTGCTTCGACACCCCCAGGACATTGTCAGCCTTAATGAGTTAATATTGTTAAATCCTTCTGTGCTCCTCAGCTGGGAAATAGTGTAGGAAAGGTGCTGTTGAAGATGGTCTCCCAAGATGGTGTTTGTACATTCCTGTTTCCTCCAGCCATCTGCTGCCTTTCCACGTCTCCCGAGGAGATGTGTCCTGCCTCGTACACTGCTGCTATTGCAGTTTTTGATATTATTTAATATTATTTTTTAATATTAATATTGTAGAAGCAGTTTGGAGCACTAACCATGGTCCCGGACCCCTTTGTGCTTCACGTTGCACAAATGCTGTCAGAGATATCCTGCACTTTCCTCACTCACCCTCCAGAGCAAACTGAGTAAATTCAGGGTTCTGCTGTGTGTTGTCCCACCTACAAAACTTGTACACCCATCTCTAATGGGCTGATGGGCTGCACCACCACAGCCCATAGCAGAACAGACCAGAAGCAGAGTCTGGAAGGAGGTGAGTCATCTCCTCCGTGAGGCTGAGACGGTGGATATCCATGGAAAACACTCATGATTTGGTTCACTCTTGAATGGGGGCCTCTAGCAGTACAGGTCATTTCTCCCCATCACAGTTGCATTAGACACCTGTGGTAGAGTGGGAAGACTCCTATGTGGGATGGAGCACAACCAAGCACCACCCCACAACTGGATTTCTATGAATTGCAGCATCTGGTCATCATTGGTACCCAGAAGGATATGGGTCAAAACGCCCAACTTGCTTTTTTCCTCCAACACTCCAACTCACTCCTCAAAGGCCTTGTTCATCAGTTTGTCCATAGGGTTGTTGATGTTGGAGCACCTCTGCTGTGAGGACAGGCTGAAAGAGTTGGGGCTGTTCATCCTGGAGAAGAGAAGGCTCCAGGGAGACCTTCCAGTGGCCTCCCAGTACCTGAAGGGGCTACAAGAAAACTGGGGAGGGACTATTTACAAGGGCAGGGGTAATGGATTTAAACTGGAAGAGGGGAGGTTTAGATCAGACATTAGGAAGAAATTCTTTCCTGTGAGGGTGGTGTGACCCTGGCCCAGGTTGACCAGTGAAGCTGTGGATGATCCCTCCCTGGAAGTGTTGAAGACCAGGTTGGATGAGGCTTTGAGCAACCTGGTCTAGTGGAAGGTGTCCCTGCTGATGGCATTTGGGTTGGAACTGGATGATCTTTAGGGTCCCTTCCAACCCAAACCATTCTGTGATTCTATCCATTGTCCCTAGGATACCATAGGAATTAAATTAACATTGTACAGTGCATCTCAGAGGTGAAAAATGACCACAGAACCATAGAATCATTTCATTTTGGTTGGAAAAGAACATTGAGTCCAACCAAAAACCTAATACTGCCAAGTCCACCACTAAACCATGTTCCTGCACATATCAGTGATATCCTTAAGGTATTGGCAATACCACCAGTTTCACATTGGACCTTCCTCCCCAAGCAGCCAATTCAAATTCTTCCATTTCCCCACATCAACACTGGTGAGGAAGCACTCCTGGGAGCAGAGCCAGAGCTGGGGTACATCTCCAAGGTACCCAACACAAATACTTGCAGAGGTGGACACCTAAAACTCTGCAACCCTGTTTGTGTTCACTGCAGACATTAATAGCAATTGCTGGTCATGCCATAGCTCATGTTTATTAAATACAACAGAAACAAATCCTCCTTGACCTCAGCAAAGTCAGGAGCAGAAGCAGCCATGTTGGTCACTAACCATATGGTGGACAACCCAAGTTAGGAGCAGGACAGATCCTGCAGTGAGCCCTAGCAGATCACGATGCCCAGACATGCCTGTGAGCTTTCCAGCTCCCTTTCCATCCTCAAGCACACTAAATCTGCATTCACACCTACGCTTTATCAGGCATCTCCCCTGTCCACACAGCAGGCAATTTCCCTGCGTGTCACCATTTTTCGACCTACATATTCATGGTGTTAATTATGCTCAACAAAAGTAGCAACATCAATATCATGAAACAATCTCCACACTTACCTGCCTTCCTGCTTGGTTCACATAACTCCTCCAAGTCCTCTCTGACCAACTTTTGATGCTGTGCAGCCTTTCCCAGCTCCCCCAGATTTCATCGTAAGAACATTTTTATACCGCATTCTTTGATGGATCATTCAAAGGCTTCAATAACCACATCTTGGGTTTTGTAACCTTTCCTGAGCGCTGCCTACTGCTATTGTTTACATCTGGGACTTTCAATTGCACAACGGTTCCTTCATAAAAAAGTTAGTTCTTTGCACTTGTGTGGAATTCATGGCTGGAAATTGTGTCTTTCCATGTGTTTGCACATATTTCCTGTGTCTGCTACGGCCAGACAGCAGTTCTCTGCTTCCTGAGGAGAAATTGCTGCTTCAAAAACATCCCCTGCATAGTTAAGATGAGTTTTGAAGGAAAAGAATAAAGTGCACAGTGCCACCAAGGTAGAAAAAAGGAGGTCAAAGTGCCTCAGAGACTTACACAAGCCTGGAAAGCTTCTGGAAGTGGAGCTGGGAGAAGGGAGGACTTACAGGGGAAGGGATGTTGAGGGGAAAGTTGTTTTCCCTTATTTTTGCCTTTTCCATTGCCTTCCCTGTGCCCACCATGGAACCGCAAGGTGCTCCTGCTCAGGAAATGGGACAGGTCTCATGGCAGGTCAACAAGCCAGACCAGGGAGCCAGAGGTAAGGGCATGCAGAGCCCTGGGGGACTGGATCCCAAAGGTGAACTCAAGTTACACCTTTGGCAGATAATTTCAAGGTGAATTCAGCATTTTAGGGAGCTCAGGAATAAGTAGCACTACCAACGTAGACTGACCCATCACAGATGTACCCTTGGGGTTTTACATCAGTTAGCTGGGA
>NW_010311685.1:0-507 GCF_000700745.2 Antrostomus carolinensis
TGTGGGAAGAAATTCAGAGAGCATGTTTTCAACTCAGCACCACTTTTTCAGGGTGCAAACTGGTCACTAAATTAGAAAACAGCCCAACATCCCTAAGTGCAATGTGTAATTAAGGTGTAAAACCAACCCAAGGGGTTGGTTAAAAACTAGAAACCAGCCCAAGGGCACATCTCCTGAGGGAAGAGAACGGTCCTGTGTCTCCTCCTGGAGTATCTAGAGCTGGTCCCATCCAACCTGGAGTTAAGGACTAGCACTGAGGCAGGAAAATCCAGGATAACAGAGAGAATTATTGTACTGAAATGGAAATCTCTCCTCAGGCCATGAGACCAGGCTGCCCCTGTGCATCAAAGCTGAAGGCATAGGACCCCAGCTCCGCTTCAACTTTGAGGAGCGGGACATCGGGGAGGCTTTTGTTGGATTAGCCCACAGATATGAGGTGAGCAGTGGGGATTTACGGGGGTTGGGTTGGATCCTGATGATCCCAGGACAGCACTGAGCCTCGTGGAC
>NW_010311686.1:0-12312 GCF_000700745.2 Antrostomus carolinensis
GGAAGGAGCAGCAGAAACAATGTGTGATGAAAAGCCACGACCCACATTCACATTCCCTGTCCCCCTGTGCCACCTGGGGGGAGGTGGTAGAGAATCTGGGAGTAAAGCTAAGCCTGGGAAGAAGGGAGAGTGGGAGGAAGGTGTTTTAAGATTTGGTTTTATTTCTCATTATCCTCCTCTGATTTAATTGGCAATAAATTAAACTATTTTCCCCGAGTCAAATCTGTTTTTCCCATGACAGTAATTAGTGAATGATCTCTCCCTGTCCTTATCTCAACCCACAAGTCTTTCATTATATTTTTCTCTCCCCTGTCCAGCTGAGGAGAGCAGTGACAAAGCAGCTTTGGCGGGTACCTGGTGTCCATCCAGGGTCAACCCACCACACTAAGCCATTGCTATTGCTTCTGCAAGCTAATAGCCTAGGAAGCAAACACTTCTGGTAGATACACATTGAAAGAAGGAATAAAAGATTAGTGAACTGTCAGAGATATCTAGCTGTGACCTTGCTATAGGAAAGAATAGGAAAAGGTATGTTCTTTTATTACTTTCCTTGAACAAATAAAATATTGTGATTCCCTCATTATTGTATATCAGTACTTGCACTTTTTCTAGACTGCAGCAGCCACTGAGGGCTTTGGGGAACTTCATCCACCAAGTGAGAGGAGGAAGAAAAAGAAACCTCAAGTATGTACAGTTTGAGACTCAGCTCAGCCACCTCTGTGAGCAAGGATCTAGAGGAGATGGGGACAGATTGCTGATGGTCAGGGAACGTAAGGTGGTATCAGAGTGCCACAGGTGTAACTGGAGGGTGAGGAAGCAGGATGAGGGGACTCTGCAGCAGATCTCTCCAGCACCATTTCTGTCCTACTGCACTCTAGGCCTGAGAAACCCCCTGGAAATGGTAGGGGGTCAGTCAGGACATTGTCACTGGCAGGGCTTGGGCCTCTTCCTCCTCTGCCTACCTCCACAGTGGGGAGAAGAGCAGAAATACTGATAGCATGTAACCCCATCACTGGGCAGGTGACACTGTGTGGGGTCAGGATCCTCCCCACCAGTAGCATGGCAGGCATTTTGATGCCATTTGCAAACTTTGCTTACTGTCTACTCAGATCTTAACAAAGTTATATTTATTCTTTTTAAACATCTTTTACCTGCTTCCATAAAGACAGGTAAAAGTTTCATAGTTCCACACTCCGTTAGCAGATTAGTACTTAGGAAAACACAAGAAACAGGCAGGCTGCTACAAACTTTTAATAGATGTCATAATTACATAAAGCAGTTGCCAGTTGGCACGGACATGACAAAGTAGTGCAGCATCACATTTCCTCACCCTATTTCCCCGAGCACCGCCACTTGCCACGCAAAGCTGCAGGCACACAAAGCCCTTGCAATGCCTTCTGGACTGCTCCCAGTGATGACAGATGAGCTTTTTAGTTGCCTGTGCCAGGCCTGTGAACTAATGGTGTCCTAAGCCCACGCTGGCAAAGGCTCCCTGCACTATCCTTATAAATGTTGTGCTGTTTACCTCCCACTTCACTACTCTGAAGAACATCAGGTCTCCTGGCACCTCGGCTGGGTTACAGACAGTGCCATTTTGCTTTCAGTTTGCCTAATATTGGTTGTGCATCCGTTAAGTAGCAGCTCAGTGCACAACTGAGCCATCTCCTGCCAGGTGCTCTCATAGCAGGGAATGGCCTCGTAAGCCAGGCTAGTAGAGGGTACGCTGAACTCTCCTGAAATAACAGCAGATACTCATATTTTTTAAAGGTGAAAAGATGCTTTTATATTCAAACAGATCTGGGCCATGCAACACCATGCACACTGCCAAGGTATCCCACAGCGGTATTCACAAAGGCTGTGTCTATAATAATAAATTAGATGTGTCTAGGAACACTCCCAGGTGCTGGGGCCAACTGGCATTGAACAGCTTACATCTATGCTAACAAATTGTCTCATCTTCCAAAGCAGGGTTGCTGCACGCAAGCCACCTACACTGCTCCAACCATGCCCAGGTATTACTCAGGAAGTGCCTCGCTGCGATGGGCCAGGCGTGGGCCAGGCATCGGTCTAACGGTTTAACTAGAATAGATACTTGGAGACGTGCCAGGCATGCTTGAATCTGCTAGTACAGGGGCAGCCAAATTTGCCCTCATGGTCAACTCATCCATCCTCAATGGTATTCGTCTTTCACATTGATGTGTCCACAGAGTCTCTGTAGCACAACTGCTGTGCATACAGGAAAGGAACATTTATGAATGCCATCAGTGGCACTTTGGGACTGTCCTCTCCTCAAGCTGGATGTCACTGCAGGTATGATAGGAAAATCAACCATTTTGGAGCCACAACAAGTTGGTAATCACCTCACAAACTTCCACCAGCACTATCTCAATCGTTCACTGGTTGGCATCAGACTGACTTGGTGCTGGCTTGTAACAAAGTCACTGCCTGCCAGATCTCAACTGCAGTCTGCCAGGGCGGGTGCTGCCTTCTTCGCACAGCTCCATGAAGATACTGCTCTGTGTGCATGAGCTCTTCAGTCAGTCCTTGCCATCTTGGGTCTGCAGAGCAAACAGAGCAGCGGTGACTGCAAAACCCCTGCAATCAGGGAGATGTTAATAGTGGAAATGCCTCAGTCTTAAGACCTATCTTCTTTAATATTTCCACTAGTGATTTCAGCACAATAAATAAGAGCAGTGTTGATGAGATTTGTTAATGCTATGAAGCTGGATGGTAACATGAAAAGAGGAGGCTTGGATATCCTATTGGAATTAGCAGAGAAACTTTGGTACTACAGTAGTAGAGGCAGGATGAATTTCAACAAAATTAAAGACTAGATATTTGAGAATAACAAAAACCATGTGACAACAAGGACCTTTTTGTTGCCAGCCAGAGAGGGAGGCACGTTGTTTGCCAGCTGACCAGAGAATGACTATGAACCACCATGGGAGGCAATAATATAAAAAGCAAATGAGGTTGCAGGAAGCGTTTGCAGCCTTGTCAAGAGCCATGCCTACTGGTCGCTGGTCATGAGAGTAGGGGAAACAGGCAGGAGGGGACAGGGGAACAGGCAGTCTCTTTTATGAGAGAAGGCTTACAGCCCTGACCTTGGTCATCCGAACAACAAGGAAGGGCAGGAGGGGGAATCACTTGGTGCCTATAATTGTACAATGGAGGTAGAACACTTCAGAGAAAGGATAGTGTTGGCACAAGCCAACATTTGCACAATAGATATAAATAAGTTAGTCTGGGAATTAAAAGATGTTCCTCTTTTTTCAACAAGTCCTCTCTGGAGCAGCTGTTCAAGCAGAGTAAGGATGATGTAAAGGAAGAGACTTTTAGGCAGTGCTTATTAAGTTCAAAAGAACAGCATGACATGCTCACCAGTGAGGGCAGGGAATGGGGCTTGGCAATCCATATTCCCACTGCAGTCCTTCTGTCCTACACTGAAGTAGCAGCAGCCTCTGCTTACGTATGTCCTTGTCCCTGAGACCTGGGGAGCACAGAGAGTATCCAGAGAGGCTGCAGCCTGTATCACCTACCTCCATGCCCCAGCTGCTGCTGTCCTCTAAGGATCTTTTCCAAAGTTTCATGTGCTTCATTTGCATCCATATTTGCATAATTGAGAAAAAAAATATTTTGGTTTACTGCCCCATAGTATTAAAGTCAGAGCTGGCAGTGGCAGAAAGGGACAGCAGTGAGAAGACTGCATAACCCGAGTGAATTAGTTTGCCATGTCAGAGGGTTAAGAACTAACAGACAAACTACACCAAGTGTGATGTCCACCACAGGAATAGGAACACCAGAATATGACCCTCAAAATCTGACAAGCCTGCCCTGCATTACGGTAGCACCAGTTTGGACATGAGGGTTGGTTATGGTCAGCAGCAGGGACCCCTGCAGGCTGTTTGGTTGATTTGGCTGCAGAGACCAGGGAAGATCCTACATGGTAGTTGGAAGGACACTGCTGGCAGTCAGGCTCATGCCGGCTTTGGGTAGGATCACTACAAGAAAAGAAAATGGGAAAAAGTCCTGTCCCAGTGGTCATCTCTCCCCATCAGAAAAGATCAAATATGTCTGAAGGCGTAATTAAAAAACATCCCATAACTGGCGAAGCCCTGAGCTTTGTCAGTATGAAGTATTGTTAATTGATACAAATTGTTTGTTAAGGAGTGACTCATTTGTCACAGCTTGCACAGTGCCTTGGATGAAGAAAATCCTTAAAGACAGAATAAAACCATTTGCTGTAGCTGTGGAGGAGTCTCTGGAACAAGCTGCACATATGTTTTCTAGCTCTGCTTGATGCCTGCCAGAGCAAGGCTTTTATCGTGCGTTTTCTGGTACTAGTACAGATCTGAAATGAGCAACCATCACAGTTGGTAACTGATGCCAGTTCTGGCTGGGAAGGATGTGAAGAGCTCTAGCAGCAGAATCAGGGGTGCATTTATTGAAACCCGCTGAAATTGATAGTGACACAGACCTTTCCAGAGGGCAATGTCCACAGTGGTCTTGCAGAGAAAGAAAGGAGATGGCACCGCCCAGGAGCAGAGAGCTGCTGGTGACAGCCCCACCAGCCAGGCAGTGTTGCACTGATGGATTGATGTCCACCCATGCCCAGCGAGGAGAGCAGGGCATGGCCAATAATGGTGACAGGCTCACCAGACACATCTGTATTGAGACAGGTCTGGGGCAAGCAAGGAAGCCATGCCAGGTAGAGGGCTGAGCACAGGCACACCTCAGCTCAGGTACGATGCTCGTACTTCACTGGGACCCAGGGGAAGGCTGCCTTGGCTGTGAGTGCACTCCCCACCCCCACGGGGTGAGCCCAAAATCAACATCAAGAATTAGGCTTTCCCACAAACAGTGACTCACATGTTTTGTCCAAGGGAGAAGTTCTGGGTTTAGAGCAGGGAAATAGCTGAGGCAGAAGATTTTGTCAGCACTTCTGGAACTGCCTGCCTCAGCTCCCATCTCCAGGACAGCACTTGCCTGCAGCCTGGTTTGTGATGTGAATCAGTAAAGGAGTTGAGAGTGAAGAGTGAAATGACGTGGGGTGACATGGGATCAGCTTCTGCAACAGGGGATGCATTACTCAAAATAATCCCACTCCCCACTGCAAAGAGATGGGACAAGTACTTTCTAAGTAAGGAGGAATAGGACAGAGACTACTTTGGAAAATCATTGCAATCTCATTGAAAACATGAAGGTTTTGAAGCAGTGAAGTCAGCAGGCAGCCATCCTTAGTCGTAGGTGCCTGTTCACAAGGGACAAAACACTGCCCAAGCACCTCATCTTGCTCTTCACTATGAGATGCAAGTCTGTTGCTGAGAACAGCAATTTTCTTTCGTGCACGCCTGTTTCAACTTCCTCATCTGACAACCAGATGTGCATCCTGGAGGACTCTACTAACCAGCAATCTTTTACCATTTCAGTGCTGTACCTGACATTTTTTGCAGGTGAGGCTCTCAGGTCTGCAACCCAGCTGCTTCCCCAGCTTGGCTTTGCTAGCTGCAGCCTGTCTGAGGTGATGGTGGGTCTAGATGGTCACTGCTTTCTGCTGGAAGCAGGGAATTTTACTTTGAAGACTGCTTCAAACACACAAAAAATGTTGAACTAGTGTAAAACTGAAAGTTTTCAAATTTCTTTTGCTGGTACACTGGTTGGAGGCAACTAGTAAGTTTTGTCACCAGTTTAAGGAAGAGCAGGAGCAGGTATTTGCATGGTAGTCTATTCTGTTATTGCCCAGTTGTCCCCATGCTAAACTTGTATGTATTTTTCATTAATCTGGAACTTGCTGCTGCCCCTGTTTAGCTGCTAAGATAGCTTCCAGTGCATGTTTTCCCAGAAACTGTTCTCTCTGCAGCAGCTCACTCTTTTTCTACTAGTGAGAGATTGTTTTTGGTTTCTCAGCACCATTAGCTGGCTCTGAAGAAAGAGAATGGGGAAGAGCAGAATACCTGAGGATATGGGGTTGCAAACCATATTCTTCATGGTGAGGCTGTTGTAAGCAGTTCCCTCTTCTCCCTCTCAGTCTCAGCCCTGCCATCCCCTTGGCAGTGTCACCACAGGTCTGGGTGGACCAGGTAGTCAGATGGACCAGGGAAATGATCAGAATTAAAAATAACCTTTTCCTAGTGAGACCATTTCTTCCACACCAGCTCACACCGTCCTACCTGCCAACATGATCGAGTCTGCCTTTGCAGTCCGTGCGCACCCACGTGTGCCCACCCTGCTGTCACAGCAGTTGTGCCACCCCTCTCCCTGTCCCCAGCCCTGCATCCACACCCCTTCCCTCCCCTTGCAGCAGGGAAGCAACCTGACTGCAGGTGCTGGGCTGAGCCAGCCCCACTGCCGGCCATGGGAAGGAATGGGCAGGGCCCAACATTTATTTTCTGTTCTTACAAAGAGGGATTGGAAATCACAGCAAAGGCCACAACTAAAATGGATGCTCTGCTGATCAGGGGTCGGTTTAGACCCTTCAAGTGAGAAAAATATTGCAGTTTTTTGGCAGTTTAAGACAGAAGGTGGGAATGAAAAGTTTTCCTTTCCCCTTGCCCATGGACACTCCTGTGCTGTGTGTATCCGCAGATCTGTCACAGGAAAAAAAAATTGCTTTTTGGGTGAGGCAGGCATCAAGCAGAATAACTGGGACTGTGGAATAAAGGAGAGATTTCCATCATAGATCAGTTCTGGATAACGTGCTCTCCTGGTTTTGCTCAGGTAGAGTTAATTTTCTTCTTAGTAGTTAGAACAGCTGTGTTTTAGTTTCAGTATGGGACTTGTTATGAGAAGAATGTTGATAAAAGTACTAATGTTAGTAGTTGCTGCTGGAGCTCAAGGCCACTGTGTTTGGCTGGTTCACAGCTGCATTAGGACTGGGATGGAGAAGCACAGTAAATAACAAAACCCAAAACTGACATTTGGATATACCAATGAGATATTCCCTATCCTATCACATTATTACTGTTACTACTGTTACTACTGTTGTTATCATTATAATTTTATTTTAATTAGTAAATAGTTTTTATCTCAACCCATGAATGTCCTTGCCCTTTTCTTTCCAATTCTCTTCCCCGCTCCGTAGAGGAGGGGCTGGGGGAAGGGTGAGAGACCAGGCTGTGTTGGGCTGCAAACTAAAAGGGTGAAGCCAATCCACCACACACTATGCACAACATAGTAAAGTGTTTCTGAGATCTGTGCTTTTCTGCTTGTAGGAAATTAGAGAATATATTCACTTAATCTTGAGAGGGTGAGGTCAAGCTGCCATTACTAGTCAGCAACAATTACTGCTACAAAGATAAAACTCATTTCCACCTACAGAGCCCTATGTTGTTTTAAGTTAAGATCATGGTTTGGACTTAGATTGAACATACCAGTAAGAAACATGTGTTGATGTAAATTGGTTCTTCTAGGCAAAATACAAATTACTACAGCAATCATTAAAGTAATCGAGAATACAAAAATATTACAGCTATGAAACTGCATGTTGTAATTACTGGTATTGTCTCAGTGTTTTATATGCTAAAAGTTTTCTGTTCTGGATACTATTAATGAATATTGAATTGTAAAACAGAAAAATAACTTCTCAGTATTAAAAGAGGCTTAGCTGTATTTAAACCAAGGCAGTTCCTTTTTTTTTTTTTTCCTGCCTCAGTTGTATCTTTAGACCTCATCTAAGAGCAGCTGTGATTTATTTTTAGCTTTTTTTCTTTGAATATTTAAAAGGATGTTTCCATATGGTGTGAACTATAAGCTAGTGTAGCAATTAACTGTCAAAGAGACTGAGTTTTACAATTCCAAATAACTCAGAAATTAATTTCTGCTATGAATCAAAGACATCTACACAAAGTGAATAGTATGCCTGTACTATACACACATACTGTAGATCTGTCCATTCTAGGGACTCAGTGGAATACACAAATTTAATTCAAAAGAAGACATCTAGCAGTGAGTTTAAGTGCCTCTAACACCACAACACTAGGTGAGTGCTGTAGGATTGTCTTTTAAATTTGTATTATATAAATTGAACATTGCAGAAATCAGCAATATCCTTTCAGAAGCACTACCCTGTACCTCTAATGGAGCATGACCCAAAGGCTACATTTGCATCTAAATACAATGATCCATGCAGAAAATATCTGGCTTTTATTTATAAATTACAATGAACTTTTCCTTTTCTGCCCTGGTTCTCTTTAAAGAAAAGGAAGTTCCATCTTCCCAGAGATGATGAACAACTGGTTTCATATAGTTTAGATAAGGTACAGTGAACTTGCCACTCAAGACATGTTACACATAAGGCCTTGTAAAACTGTGACTATATAAATGGTTTTGCTCTGTTATTCTTAAATAGGGAAGCAGCCTTCAGTAAATAAATTATGTGGGTACAGACTAAACTCTTTTTACACTGCATCTTAATGAAGAATTAATTAGAAAGTCCTCATAAAGAAACAATTAATTTCAGATCTTCTTTGCTTTTCTATTTTATTATTCTAAACAAATCTCTGGAGTTTCTGCCCTAAAAGACACAAAAAGCCTTCACAACTAGAAAGCATCTTGATCTCGTATTTGTGCACATTAGAATTTTAACAATATCAATCACTGTACTTTTTTCATCCATACAAAAACCCTTAGACTTCTCTGTCTGGTACAGTTCTCTTTCAGAGACAAGGCAGTTAGCTTCTGACCTCTGCGCCCTCATCAGCGGGGATGGGGAGGAAGGGCTTTGCTTCCCTCTTCTGTTTTGCTCATTTATGCTGGTTTACAAGGCAGGTACTTTAAACTCATTGAGCACCTTCTCAAGGCAGACTAAGATCACCCTAGGTCTCCTTCAAGCCTTTCCAAACAGGGCACCCCTTTATACAGCCAGTTAACAAAACAGCAGTGAAACCTGCAGAGACCCGTCCAGGCACAGAAACCTGCCTTCTCAACTGTGGCACCCTTTCCAGCCGAGCTCCCATGCCCTCAGCTATCACTTCTGCTTGGCCCCTCTCCAGGCTGGATGAGATGCACCCGGCGGGGACACACTGTGCCCAGCCAGAGCCCCGCCGCTGCTGTCCAGCTCAGAAAGGGATGGAAAATCCAGCCACCTGCAGTGCTTAACAGTGAGGAACAGGTTTGGGAGACACCTCAGAAAATACTGGTTTTTAAGCAACTGCCTAGCATCATAGCAAATCTCTGGCACGTGGGATAGACCCTAACTCCCCTTCATCATCTGCAGCCACTCCTTCTTTCCTGTTCCTTCTGAGTATGTCTGCATTGCAGTCCCTGTTCACAGAAACACTGCCAGACTGGGTTAAGCTCACTCAACTCCTGCTAACTGCTGCTGTAGCAGCAAAATGCCCTGTTAAAAATTCTGCCTCAGCAGATTTGTGCATGGCTTTGTGTTTTAAACTATCTGCAGTACAATTAGTCAGAACTTTTAAAAGTGAAGGTCCAAGGTCTGTCAACAAAGCTGAGCACCCAGAAATTCAGAGGATCAGTCATTTATTTAGATGCAAGTATTTTGCCATCCACTTTAAAAAAAAAATAATAAAGCCCAATAAAATTTTCTGAATTTCTGGTTTTGAAAAAGTAATAATTATATTTGGTAATTACATTCCCATGATAAAGACTGCCTTTCTGCTTCTCTTTGCTCAAATACATTTTTTCTAAACAAAAGAAAGCTCGCCAATCTTTGTCCTCTCAGTACTCCACAGTTTCCAAGATCCACCTTCAAGGATAAAGGCAAATTTGTACACGTCTCTCCGAGGACTCTTTCTCTGTCGTTACAGTTCTTTTTACCCCAGGCTCTCCAGGGACCTGTTCCCTATTTTACTCCCAGCAATGCTTCTCTGACAATGGCAGGAATGGGAGAAACTCGAGGGAGAGAACTGGGATTTGCTACCCAAAGCCAGGGCAAGTTTTGATCAAGCTTAGACAATCCAGGACCAAAGCCTCTGTGCTTTGGCTACAATACTAGACACTTCTCTTATCGCAGTGGGAGGACCCCTACACATTTGTCCAAGCTCTGCAGAGGAGCAGATTCCCTATTTTACTGCTTTACATCTGGAAGATTTATTGCATGCTGAAATTCCTCCACCACCACCACCACATAATGCTGCAACTGTGTCACAGGACATGCAGCACAACCTCCAACCACAGCACATCAGTGGTCTGACTCACACACATTAACCTTTAATGTATTTGGTGTCTTCCCGACCTCCACGCAGATACAAGGCATCAGTATGTTGATCCTACAAGCGTGAATCTTCAGGGTGCCATAAGCAGACACCTGCTCTGTATTTAGTATTCAGTTTGTTTGAATAGCATGTCCTCCTCCCATCTTTCTCACTACATGTGGTCTTGAGAGAAGTCCTTTTGGAGAGAAACCACCATGGGTAAGAGCTGAGAAGGGCAACTGCTTTCTTCATCTTTTTGTGAAAAGGTGCAGCATTCAGGGCCAAATGAGGACACGGAAGAGGAGGTTGCTACCACATTGCAGGATTAGGAGCACAGCATACAACCTGAGACAGGGACTGGCAGGAGGACAAGGAGGAGGGGAATTCCACCTAGTTCCCTCAGTGAATCCAAGTCAAGTGCACACATATCTTCGTACCGAGGCAGATGCTACATATCAGCTACTTCAAGCGCTCATGTCATCAAATAAACGATGACCTGATGGATTAAAAACATGTCTTCATAACATGGGTATGTGGTAGCAATCTGTGTTGCATCGTATAACTCACTACTTTTGCTTCTCGATTCAGATGTCCAGAGAAGAGCTGGACTCCAGACTGGAGTTTTCTGGAGAGCAAAGGAAGCCAAATTCCTCTACTCCTCTACCAACCAGAGCCTCCTACACAATGTCTGTAGCACTGGTACTGTGGCTGCTGTTACTATGTACTGATGGGCCTGCTAAGGAAATGAAATCTCTGGACTGTTGAGAAAGCTTTCATTGTTCAGTCATAGGTGATTAACTGTTTACATGGCTATCAAATTGCCCTCTGAAGGTATGATGGGAAAATAAGTCCCAATGATAAAGTACACTGTCAAAGTTGTCCTCATGTAGTTTTAATTACTTTGGGTGCTAGGCATAAACTATACTCCAGCAGACAATTATTCCACATATATTTTATTGCGGGTCTAGATGTGCACATAAAATGAATTGATTCAAAATGGAATACATTGTTTTGACAGCCAGCTTTTGTTAAGGAGTGTGCTTCTATCCTTAAAGAAGGGAATACAGCTGAACTAATTTATGAATGACAGCTGGAATGTAGTATTGAATAGCAATGTGTAGAGCACGCTAGATATTGAAAATAAGAAAAAAATATTTTCTATCATCTGTTTGCATATAGGTGGTGGCACTGTCAGGAGCTATTCTTTCATCCTCACATGCAGAAACTTAATACGTGCAAAATTAATTAATATGTTGTTACACAATTTCATCTGTGAGCGAGCCATGCCTTTGCTAATAAAGTAAGAAAAGCATCTCCTTCAGTGTTTCTATCCATGGCATAGTCTGGGAAGGTGAAACTATCTCTGTGAGCTATGCCCCAAAAAGTAGAATTACTAAAACAAAGATGCCAAAATACACACCCTTGTCAGAGTAAACATGTTCTGCCCATCTTACCAGACACTTACATCTGGCTCCACCTTGCTAGCCCCTAGTGCATGGCTTCTCCTTGGTGAAGTATAGGTTGGATCCATTGCTGTTTTTGTTGGGTTTATCATCTTTCAGCCTCGAAGGTGGCATCTTCCAAATGTGACCCTGGATCATAACAGTTGGGCCAGATCAAAGGCCTATCTAACCCAATTTCATCAAGGAATATGGGAATCAGGGAGCAATAGCAAATGCCAAAGGAAGGGCATAAGAGAAGGACAATGCACTCAATGGTAGGTACTTAATATGTAGCATGTACTTAATAGCCTTCAATAGATTATTCTTCCATTAATTTATCCCATGGACATTTTCAGCATCCCACATACCCTGTAGCAAAGCATTTCATCACTTAAACAGTGCCCTGTATGAAAAATATTTCCTTTTTTTAATTTTGAATTTGCTGTCTGCTAGTTGCATTTGTTGTGTCTTCTTATATTGAGACAGGGAATGATCATTCCCTGTTCACTTTATGTCACTCATAACTCTGTAGACTACATTATGTTTCCCCTCATTTTAGTCTCTTTCTTTCTTGTTTTTATCTTCCTTTTCTCTCTCTGTACCCCTTTTTTAGATCTACTTTATACATATTGAGATAGGGAGACCAGAACTGCATACAGCATTCAAAATGTAGATTAATATTTTGCATAATAATATTTTATGTTTTGTTCTTTATT
>NW_010311686.1:12349-28450 GCF_000700745.2 Antrostomus carolinensis
TTTATCACTACTGTGTACTGAGCTGACACCTTTAGAGAATTATTCTAAAATCTCATTCCTGTGTCATTAACTCATTATAGCCCATGATCGCGTATATACAGTTGTTTTTTTCCCATGTTCATCACTTTACATTTACCTACATTGAATTTCATCTTCCATTTCATTACCCAGCTTATTCATTCTGTATCTGTTCAGAGTTGGCCTTTCCCTTTCCTACATTAATACCTTAGGATCATCACACAACGATATCCTGCAACTCATCAGTCATCTGAGATCAGTTATGAATATCTTGAACAGCACAAGCTCTCACAGAGATTTTTTCAGGGCTCTTTCTCCCCAGAGTGACCTCTCCCTTCTGCAAAAACAACCCATTTATTCCTACCCTTTGCTCATTATCTTTAAAACAGTCAATTATCTAGGTGAGAACCAACCTTTTTCATCCCATAATTGCTTTTGTTTCAGGAGCTTATGCTGAAAAGCTCTTTCAAATAGCTTTTGAAAGTCTAAACAGAATATAGAAAACAGTTTGAGTTGTCCAAATGCTTGTTGACTTCTCATGCTTTAGTACATTTTGGAGACATGATTTACCTTCCCCAAAGACGTGTTTACTCTTCTTAACATATTAAACTTTTTCATGTGCCCACTGATTCTGTTCTTTAGAAAAGCTACTATAGATTCCTTTTGCTGACCCCTTGTGTAATCTCCTCCACAGGCCCAGCAGTGTCATCAGCATGAATTCCCTATCTGTAATTTTCCTTTGGGTCTCTTGCATGAGCAATAAAATAGTTGTTAAAACTGACAATTGAGCATTGACTTGGACACCTGGATATCTTACTGAACTATGAATGGCCATTTCTCAGAACAATTTTTCCAGGTTTACTGCAAAGTTGCAAAGACTGCAGCCAATTCACCTTCTTAGGACTTTTCTGTGGCTCTAATACACGCATAGCTTTGCTCACACCCATCATCAGAGCGATACTGGCATACATGCTGCTGCACTCAGTCTGAGTATGATCGATATAATTTCTTTCTTCAGCTTACCTTGTGGGTGGGTGTGCTAGCAGCCATGTGCTGGAGGTGTTTTCCACTGTGGGCAGTGGCAGCTGAGGGCTTTGAGCACACCTCATGCAAGTGACATTATCTTAAGTACCCAGGCCCAGGCTGGGGTCACAGCGTTCTTCTGCTTTCATCTCTGCAAGAAGATTTTGGGACAGCAGCTTAGTTACTCCTGGCTCACTGGATTCTATCCCAATTCTTTTATAAGCAAGAGAGAGGTAGGTCCCTGGAAAGTCCCATCCTACGAGAAAGAGCACGAGGAGCTGTAGATTGTGGTATTACACTTGCTAGTCTTACCTGCATTTTAATTAACAGAACAAATGTTGCACTCCCTTCATCTCCATAACTGTAGATTTTTTTAGACCCAGAAGATGAATATTTTTTTTCAGTCTTTTAAAAATAACCTTCTCCACAACTCTACTAGAAAGACTGGCATTTTATTATGGTGGTGTCTACACATTTACATTACTATTTCAGTTCAGAAGTGAATCTTCTGCTCGTACCCAGACAGCTGGTTTGGTTGTCATCCTGGAGCGGTCTTGGAGGGCATGAGATGAACTTTTTTCAGATGAAACTAAAACAGAAGACATCTAATGTGCTCCAATCACAAACGGGTATTCAAACCACAGGACCAGACTAGACCTGGTCCAGAAACACTCTCTGAAAGATGCAAACTTCCGGTGTCATTACGCAATCGTATCACAAACCCTGTAAACATACAGCTTCCTCACGTGGTCCAGACACTGGGTCTCCAGCACCAACTGCTTTTTTGTACAAATCACTCTCACTGGTTGACATGACAGTCTGTAGCACAAGGAGAAGTCAGCAGCAAATCACTAAAATCTGCTGAGCTCAAATGACCGAGAGAGGAAAGGGAAATAGATTAGAAAAAAAAGCCCTTGTCTTCAGAGTGCTGAGAAAAACCACAAGCACCATGTTCCCAAGTGCAAGATTATCTGCCGCCACCCCCATCTGCCACCACCCTGATGAAACCGCCTGTGCAGACTGCTTCTGTGCTTGGCTGGAGGTGTGTGTTTGTGGTTACACTCACCTGTGCCTCTGCTATGAGAATCACACCAAAAGCGTTAAGAGGAAGGAAGACAGAAGTTACACCGCTACTTCTAGACTAGAGATTCTAGTAACAGAGACCAGAAGACAATACTTCAATTACATGTGACTGAAGGATGTCAGAATACCTCATTTCTCAGAATGAGGTATCCTAAAAGAATTAGCCCAGAAAACTCAACACTAAATGCATTTATCTGACAATCAGTTATATTTGCATGATGAAATTATTGGTATATTCCTCTCCATTAATCTGTTTTTGCATTACTATCACTTTGAATTCTTTTGCACCTAAATTCATAAGAGCAATTCAGAACATTAAGCCTTTCTTATACAGTTAGGATATTGATTTGCATATAACCATAGCCACCCAGTTCTCTTGTTATTTATTCTCAATTTTAAATGTTTGCAAAATTGCAGCCTGTTTAACTGTATTTTGAAGTAGCTGCAGCTGTGTAATTCAGCTACACAATGTGTTAGCAAAGAGCACCTTTAAAATAGCTCAGTAAATTTAAAAAATGTGGACAACTTCTTTCAAGTTTTTCCCATTCTTCTCAGAAAACCCATGTGCCAGAGCCTCGGGTGGAAGAATGCTCAACAGCTCAAGTAAAACCACCTTGATTTGGACCAGCTGGAAAGCTAAACTGTCAGTACCCACCCTGAACTGCTCCCAGCCTACTACTTATTTCACATGGAACCATCTGGTGCCAGAACACAATCACGTGGCAGTTGGTGTAGCAATACAGCTTCCTCATACCGAATGTACATCTGCAGTGGTTACTCAGAATATATTCAACTCAGATGAGGTTTAGCAAAGGTGAATTACCAGAGATGCCATGGAGGGGATTACGTTTGCAGACAGTGGTCTGATGAAACTGTTAAAAAACAGGAAGCTCTGGTGAGCAGGCAGCTGTTACGGTAAAAAATACCTTTTAAAAACATACAGACAAGGCAAAGATCAGCTAGATCCGCTTCCTGGCAACAAAGGTAAACTGTAGGTGTTGGTGGTTACTGGAGCAGTTGCTAACTGGGAATAAATGGGGAGAAAATTTCAGATGTGAGGCAGACTTTGTTACTTGAATTGCTGCTCTATGCAGATACACATTGTTTCCTGCTTGACACCTCTAACAGAGATGGATGAAAGAGCAATAGCAATAATATTTACACATATTTAGTATTTAGCCATATGTTCAGAGCTCAATAAGAGGACTCCCATATTCCAACCTAAAGCCAGTAATGCTACATAACTGGTTGGGTGCTTCTCCCAAGCACTGCATCCACTAACTGATGGTGTGACTGTACATGTAAAATCACTCCTATAACATACAAAAGCCCTTTGTCTGATGCTATTCATTCTGGTAACCATCCCCGGTCAACCAGACAGGTGTCAATCAAACTCATGCCTCTCAACACAAAGACAATCTGTCTATGGTTGCAGGGTTTGAGCCAATTTAATTTAATTTATTAGAGTTGAAAGGAACCTTTGCCTCTGTGACAATGGGTGAGACAGTTTGTAATGATTCTCATTTAATTGATGAATGTAGTCTTGGCACTTGACAATTAACCAGACATATTAAGACACTAGGGGTGAAATCCTGAGAGGATTTCACAAGCATCTACATGCTTCTAAGGTTTACTTTCCTACAGCAAGTTCATCTGCAGCATTTCTCAGTTGGGCAAAGCTGGAGCCATTCAGCTGTGTCTCACAGAAGCCAGCATCCTCCACTCAGAGAAATAATCTTGCTGTGCAGAAGGATGCAAGTCCCGTCTCTGCTTTCAGTGTAAGACTCTGTGTGCTCAAAATATATAGCCTAATGGCAATTCTGTAATCCTACGTAGACCCATGGTACATAGACATTTTGCAATTTCTGCACCTATGCACAAGTGAGGAACATTTAAGTATGCATTAGCCACAAAAATCCTACAATAAATTAATCGTTCTACACAATGCTGTTTCAAAGGATAAATGTTACTCTCTGGAAACACTTTTCTTTCCCACATTATTTTCCCAGCACTGAAACTTAACTTTTTTCTATAGTTTGTCCTTTATGGTTGCCTGATTTACCAACCTGATTTGATTAGCTTTTCAGTGTTAATTAATACACATTTTCGACCCTTCTAATCTCATATTGCTCAAGGGTGGTTATTCTAGAGTAGCAGATTTTAAGTTCAAGGTGCATCATTGCAGACTTCAGCGCAACTCCTTACGATTTTACCCTTTACTCCAAAATGCAGTGCTGAACGCTTCTCTGGTACTGAATGAGAGCATTTTTTTAAGGAGGAAATCTAATCCTGATTTAAAGATTAAACGTGAGAGAGAAGCTAACCACATCCTGTCATAAGCTGTTTCACTGGTCAAGATCTACTTTTTATTTTTAGCTCCAACTTACCCTGCTCTAGCTTCCGTCCATGGAATTTTTGTTAGGACTTTGTTTTCTGAACTGTGTCATTTATACTGTGTGACAGACTGCGTCAGAATCTCCTCATTTACAACCTAATTAGATTTTTTTAAAATAGATATTTATATTTCTCTCACCAAAAGCCCTGGAGAACAGCTTTGATCCCCTTGTTCATGCCTCTGCCTCTCAGCAGAATCTCCTGATCTGCACAGAAGCTGCTCTTCACCAGCAGAGTCCTCTCCTCATCAGGATGAAACCTTTTGAGGCCATCAGACCGCTGCTGCCCTCACCACTGCCTGCTCTGCTGAGCGCCCCAACAGCGCCAGCAACAGCGCTGGTTGCTGCTGCCGCCATTCCTCTGTAGACTCTCTGACATGCAGCCTTCAAAGCCTGGATGTTATTTGAGTAGTGGGTCTGCTGTATTTCTTCCTGTCCATCTGCTCCTTCTTCGAGCCCTGTGTCAGTGCTTTGAAGCCCTGAGTGCCACCAGGAGCTCATGTTCACCCATCACCTAAGAGGCCACCTACATTCTTTGCACAATCCCTGATCTCCCCACATCAGTCCCCATCTTAGGCACCCTATAGTTATTTGGATGTTTCTATTTTTATTTTTAGTTATTGACAGCTAATTTGTCTTTTTTTCCTCACTTTAATTCAAAGGCTTATAACTCAATGGGAACTGATCTGAGAGAGCCTCCATGCAATACTTGTAAGCTTAGTTAGTGCGTTTGTCCCTGCTGTCCCCTGGTGTCTGCGCTGTCCAAAAGGGATTTAATATTGTTTTTAAAAAAAATTTACATGTTACATTATGTAATGTAATGTTTACATTCATTCCAACGTACTTCAGATTTTCTCTCCCTCCCTCCTTCTCCCTCCCCATCTCTCTGCCTGCAGCCCACGCTTTCTGCCTGCCAGCTATAGAGATTTCAGAATTTTAAAAATAGCTATTTAAAAGCAACAAACCAAGGCTGAAATGAAACACAGCTGGGAAGAGTGGCTCTAGGGAAACTCAGTAAGTTAGAATACACCAGGGCTTTCCTGCAGGGTTTTAATGGTGATTTTGTATAGCTGCATAGACCTAAATCTGTACATTTCATTAGCTGAACCATCACTGTGAGAGGTGTGTCCTTTATCTGAGTATAGCTAATTGCAGATTTACTTTGGGAAGAGGAATTCCATATATAAATTAATTTAAACTAAGTTTTATTACATATTCTTCTGTTTCAATGAAATTTTATTCTCCCATCCTGAGAGTTTACAGGCTAAATCTGGATTTAGATGCCTCTGAACAAACAAACTCAGCAGATTTTGCCTCATGGTATTTGATGAAAATGTCATGAGGCTTTTCCCTTTAGGAACAATCAGTTAAGAAAAGATTAGTGAAGATATAGTTATGTTCAGACTGTCCCTTGTAGCGAGGTTAGGGGGTATATTCATCATATACATCAGGATTAACTCAGCTTCTGCTGTAGCACTGCAGTTCTCTTCAAAATGTATAGCCACTGACCTACTTTTCAGGTGGCTTGGTGAAAGTCACTCCAAATCCTTCTGGCACTTCAGCACCACAAAATTGTAATGTTTTACTGGCATATAGTATCTTCCTGAAATGACAAATAATACAAAGGTGAGTCACAAAATGGCATGGTATCTTAATGTTGGGAAAATGACGATAGCTTCTGTAATGAGCACACCCAAGGAGCGAGCTGACATGGAAGACCCCTACTGAAATGTCCTACGGGAATTGGTCTCAAAGGACAGTTGGTCTCTGTGTCCCCAGAAATGTTAGAATCTTTGATGACCACCTTCTTCTGCTCTTCTTCTTTTGGTAAGAAAGTTACTGGAAGACTCTGCATTTTTTTCCCTGCCTTTTTTTTTTGTGCAAAATAGCAGCTTTACTAAAACCAGGCTTATGTGTATATAGAATTACATCAGCTACATGCTGCACAGCACAGTCTGTCTCAGTTGAATATACTAATCCTTGAGGTTAACATAACACTAGCTTTCTCCATAGCCCTTGTTCCCTGCTAAGGCACTTTCTTGGGAAGGCAGTGTTGTAATATTTACCAGCCCAAGAGGGAGGTGGTGGAAGCCCAGGACAGGCGTGTTCAGCACCTTCTGCCCCTGTTCACATTCATGCTCCTCGAGCTGTGCATGCAGTAGATGAAAGCTGTCAAATGTGGTAGAGAGCACAAGGTCTGGAGACATGGCACCAGCTCTACACACATGGACTTTTCACCCTAAAACAAAGGAATACCTGATTCCAATGCCAGCAGACAGAGACATATGAGCTTATACAGAGCAAATCCTTAATCGCTCTCTTAAACACAAGAAAGACTTCTCATAAATTAAACCAAACCAGATTATAATCTTAAACTCTTTAAGGATTTGCTTCTGATATTATCATATCAGCCTCAGTAAAAAGTGGAGCAACATTTTCTGCAGCTGTGGTAGGAACTCCTGAAGTATGTTATTTTATAGCAGAAGCTCAGATAGACATTGTAACTGCTGTATCACTACCAGTAGAATGGATGGTAAAATGATCTCCTGCATTGCTTTAGTCCTTCGAGGATTTGGTGAGGTTATTAGAGAGCATGTTTCTGCTTCCCTGCACCGGCTGTACAAGGGCTGCCCCAGAAAAGAGGGCATGGACATAATACCCAGGCCATTCAACACCCACATTGATTTGTCTTGCCCAGTAATTACATTAATATCTCTGTGGTACGGTTACACAGTATAGCCAGTGGGGAAGGGAAGAAAAAGGAACTGGTGAAGGAAAAAACGACACAAGTCAGCAAATTAGCTGTTACACTGCAGCTTGAATGACATGTAGAGAATTGCATATTGTTTCTTCATCAGCCCTTCCAAATCTGGTCACCAGTTGAAGGAACCGAAAATGATATTTAAAGTAACCTGCATTTTTATAAATAATGCTGTGTGATAATTTATACTGATGCTATGATAAGTGAAAGAGTGGTGGCACCAGCACAGCAATGAATGAGGGAGCAGGGTGTTTTGGCATTGCTGTGGCTTGCTGCAGCCAGAAGGATGCCTCTGTCTGTACAGCCCCATTGCTGTGGTTAAGACCATCAGCTAAGTGAAGGAGGGAGGGATTTCTGCACCTGTGGCACCTCCTCCCATCATTCTCGGGCCCTGTCCAGGCTAATGCTGCATGGGGGATTCACCTGCCAGCATAGGAGAGGTGTTTCTTAGGCAGACAAGACAGAGGGAGACAACCATGGCAGATGCCAATCAGATCACCTCGTTTTATGAGCAGGAAGAATTTTCCTTCAACTACCATCTAGTTGGGATGATGGGAGATGAGCTTTTACTGGAGTTGAAACATCCACCCACAGAAGTACCCCAGAGGATAATTCACTGTGGAGCATGCAAGGTCGCAAAGGCAGGGGCAGGCTATGCAGCCTACAGCTTGTAAGACCTGGAAGAAAACAGTGTCTGGAGATGTTGAAAAAAAGGGTTTGCATCCCAGGACTGTTTCAGTCAACATGGGACAACTGGCCTCCCTCTAACAGGTCCCTTGGAAGTGAGCTAATGCTTCCAACCAAGGTATTTTTTTATTTTATCCTTGCTTTCTTACAGAAAAAAAAAAAAAAAAGAAAAGAAAAAGTAGTAGGTGAGTGACTGTTGCATAGTGATATAGGGTAGCATCTGCCAGCAGTTTAAAAAGACTTCAGAAAACTGAGGATTAAATGTCTTTCCCAATATTAATGCTGTACTAAATCAAAAGCTGTACTCTCCCTGAATTTGAAATAGATTTAGCTATATAACTGAGCAGATAGAGCCTTTGAAACAGAAAGGCCTTTTTATCAAAAAGGAAATAGTTCCTGAGTTTGCCTGGGGCATGTTTCCATGCACGAGACTAGAAAAGGTGGGAAAAGAATGTGTAAAAATCTTTCATCTAACTTACTTTAAAACACATATATTTGCATTTCAGATAATGACTTTGTTAAATTTTATGCTGTCTATAATTTTTCTCTATGTAATGGATTTTGTTTGCTTCTCACTTTAAATACATCCCTGTCTTGGGGCACCTGAAGTATGCACTTAGCTCAAAATTAATTTCTGCAGTTTTAATTAATTATGATGCCTGTATTAAAACTGAACTTCAAGGTTATTTTTAAATTCCTTTTTTCTTATTTGTAAGATACTAACAGAGAGGGGAGATACACAAAGCCATAAAAATCATTCTTGAGGTTCAAAATATATTTATTAAGTTCTTTTTCAGGTCTTCCAGGCATCTCTTCTGATTGCCTGACAACTCAAAGCCATCCAGAGAAGCCTGGAAGAAAAACTATTACAGAAATAAAAGACTGCATGGGAGCTGGGCTCCTTGGTGTCACTGCTGTGCACCAGGCCTGGCCCAGCTCATAGAATCATAGAATGGTTTGGGTTGGAAGGGACCTTAAAGATCACCTAGTTCCCACCCCCCTGCCATCAGCAGGGACACCTTCCACTAGACCAGGTTGCTCAAAGCCTCATCCAGCCTGGCCTTAAACACTTCCAGGGAGGGGGCATCCACAACTTCCTTGGGCAACCTGTTCCAGTGTCTGACCACCCTCACAGTGAAAAACTTCTTCCTAATATCTAATCTAAACCTACCCTCTTTCAGTTTAAACCCGTTTTCCTTGTTCTGTCATTAACTGCCCTTATGAAAAGTCCCTCCCCAGCTTTCTTGTAGGCCCCCTTCAGGTACTGGAAGGCCGCTATAAGATCTCCCCGGAGCCTTCTCTTCTCCAGGCTGAACAGCCCCAACTCTTTCAGCCCGTCCTCATAGGAGAGGTGCTCCAGCCCTCGGATCATCCCTCGGGCTGCTGCTGCTGCTTCTAGAGGAGCTGATGTCCCTGTGGTCATTCCCACCACCTGTAGCCCTTGTGATAGCACTTCTTGTAAGGCGGGCAGCCACAAGCCTGACCCCACGCACAACGGCATTTAGCATGCCGTGTAACTCTGAACCTCCAGCTTCCTGGCAGGGGAGGTGGGAAAGGTCAACCACTTCTGGTTGTAATCCTTCAAACCTCTTCCTAAATGCAGCCAGCTGAAAAAAAGTCATACACCGGTGAAGCATTTGTCATTCAAATGGAGCTTTTGCTTGAACTCCTTTTACCCCACTCAGGGTCTGAGCCCTCCCTCACCCAGACGGTGAACCAGGGAGACAGACTGTGTGCTCTCCCATTTGGGGTGGGAATGGGCTGCAGTGCCTCATGTACTAATTTCTGACCTCAGAGCAGAGTAATTCTCACCTTGAGAAATGTAATTCACCTCCTGCACCACCACAGCTGTTGCTCTGGACTATGACTTCAGCCCTTCTCCTTCCTTCTCTCTGTATTTTTCTGGTGTCTTTGTGAGTAATAATTAATCATTCTTAGCCTAAAGGCAAAGAAATTTTTCTAGCCTTCACAAGAATCAACCTTTTACCTCTGCATGAGACAGAGTGGCAATGCTACTGATTTGCCTTTCAATAATTTCTCTTTCTTTTTTTTTTTTTTCTTTTTTTTTTTTTTTTTCCCCAAAAAATGACTTTTGAGCATTCATGGCCACAATATGTTCAGGTTCGTTACACTTGGCAGGTGGGCTATTAATTGAAATGAGCATTAGTGAATTCAGAAAATCTTTTTTACTCAGTTCCTCAGGCAGGTTTTGATTTGCTTCCAAACGCTTGCTCTGTGGACGGGTTAGACATTCGTAATGGGCTTCTCTGTGGTAATGGCTTAGATTTCTTGACAGGTTTTTTTCGGTGTGTTTTTAAGAATCACTTCAGCTTCTCTAGACATGATGCAGCAGCATCTCTGTTCATATTTAGCAATGGGAAATTGGTCTTTTATTCACCCAAGCCAGCAGCACATCCTGAACTTTGCTGCAGCAGACTGAAATTGCGTGGTTGTCACATTTTTAATACAAAGAATGGGAGCTCAGATAGACTAAGTAATTTGTAGATTCAAGCATAATGCTTGTGACTGTCATTAGAAGCCAGTCTGCCATCCTCATAATTACATTCAGATGGGTTTGGGTCAAACTCGCTTACTATATTGTCTCTCCTAGAAAATGAGCACTATGATCCTATATGTTCTTGAATGGCAGTTTAAAACTATTGATGGAGGAATATATCACAGCTGTCTTAAGTATTTTATTTAAGGTAGTTATGCAAAAAAAAAAAAAAGAAAAAAAGAAAGAAACGCAGTTTGTAACTGTGAATGTAGGCTATAATTATTTTTAATACTAGCAACCAATTTTCTGACTGAACAATTCATACCCAGATTTCTAATACTTGTGAAAAAAACTGATTTTGAGTGATTTTCTGAACCAAAATATTTTCTCAGTGAGTTGTGGCCATTAGTTTTAATTTATTATTTTTGTTCTCTTTCCCAACCATCATCTACAATCAATGCTGAAGATATATCATTAGTACCACCTCTCCAGCTTCCTATCAGCATCCTGGAAGTCTGATAGATGAAAATCAGTTTAAGGGTGCAAGTGGGTTTTTTTGCCCAGTTCAGGCTAGTCCCAAAGCTAGAAACAAGTAAAGCAGTTATTCCAGTAACGAATCAAGGTATAAAGAACCCAGTGCTCCTGAATAGCAGTACTGAAGCACCGTCAGCTAAAATCCTGACACGGACACCTGCTCACTCCCTCTAAAAATCAATTGCTGGATTGAGTCACCAGAACTGATGAGCCTAAAAAAATCTAATGTCTCAGGACAATAGGATTCCTGGGTGGAAAGCTATGTGTGGAAAAGTGCTGGGCAGACGCACCACAGACCTCGCTCTGCTCCCTTGTAGCTGTGCTGCGGGAGAGCAATGGCAGCCCAGGCAAGGCACTCCAAGGCTGGCAAAGGGAGACAGAAGCCGCAGCTGGGCTCCTGGAGCCCACCCCACGGTGGGGAAGATGCTCATTTGCTAAGGTTGATTGTGGGTCCAGGCACTGCTCAGCAGATACAGCAGCTTCTTTAGTCTCCCCCACTTCCTCCTTGACGAGAAATATGGAAGTGGGCTTCCCCGCGGGTTGCGTCACAAGGAATGGCTTTGTCTGTTCAATAAATTTCTCTCCTTTGGGGAAGACCTAGGCCTAACGTCTTTGTCGGAAGATAGCTTACTTGCCTGCAGGGCCTCACTATTAACCAGGAGGCAGAACTAACAATGACCATCTCGGATAAATCGGCCACACTAGGAGCCATTTCTCTGACAGAACTATTTTACGCGCCTCAACCATAATGCGATTTGTCATTTATTTCAGAGATGCGGCATGTAGTCATCCAGGCTTTCACAGGATTTGTTTGGCCTGTAAAAAAGTTCTATTAGATTATTTAATCTGTCCCCTTGCCAGTGGCAGCTTCTTACTAATGTGTTCTTTGAATGGAAGCGATGCTTTCCTACCAGCCCCCATGCCTCCTTTAAAGTCCACCTTCCAGTCCCTTATAGCTTGATTTCCAGAGGTGATGGTACCCTCGGGTACTTTTGCTCCTTAAAGAAGTAGAGCTGCTTAGATCTTTTGAAAACCAGGCCAACAATGTATGTATAGTAATTATAATCTTTGTGGGCAGCGCAGGGCAATTTGATAACATGCTCTGTTAATTGAGGACGAAGTCATAGAATAGAATGGTTTGGGTTGGAAGGGACCTTAAAGATAATCTAGTTCCAAGCCCCAACTAGTCCACACTGGATGGAGTGAATGGATGAGAGGCGAGGAGTTCGACATGGGTGAGGGACACTGGAAGGGCTTGTTTAAACCCACGGTATTTCCCTGTGTCAGTCATTCACGGGAAATTCACACTTGTGTGGTTTAAAGGTGCATTCTCTTTATAATAGGTTTGCTTATGCTATACGTAAATGGTAATTAGGGGATATACCTCAACATATCTTCAAAAGATACTTCAGTTTCCTCAGACCGCAGAACCCCGCAGTCTGAGAACTCAGATTTTTCCCCAATTACTTACTAAAACTTCTTTAATGAGTATTTCTACATGAATAAGAAATGTGAAACTAGAGCCATGCCATATATTAGATAAAATAGGAATGAATTTAGGGATTGCAGCAGACTGCAGAGCTGCCTGCTCCCACAGAGTTTGCGCATTCCTGGGTTAACACGCTAAAACTGACCTCTAAAGCTGCATCTATGAGCACCTAAGCATATCCAATGGCTTGATCTTGCCATAAGGGGGAAGTCTTGTTCCTTCTCCTCCTTTTCTTTCTCCTCTAACCCAGACCTCTTCCCAGCCAAAGACCCTGCCTCCTCATTTGTGGGGGCTCTGGAGCTTATTTGACTTGCCTGTGAGCTGATTCGACTCATTGACCCAGCAGAAAACTAGGCAGCTGTTCCTTGCTGGGTCAGGTTTCTGCTTGGTTAGTGAACAGCACTGGTGGGTGAAGGGCTTCATCCATTCACAGGTAGCAGAGCTGATAAAAAAGAAATGATGGGATCACAGGGCTGGGAACAAGGCCCCCTCGATTTGGTGGAGGTGAACTGCTGGCTTAGTGCATACCATCCTATGAAATGGAAACCTCAGTTGTCTAAATTTGAGCATCCACTTTAGACATCTGAAAATGCAGTTTAGTAAAACCACCTGCTTTGCACAAGTGTAGCCAAGGCCAATCCCGTGCATCTGGAGTGTAACTCCTCCAGCAGGTCCAGCAAGCTCGCTGCCCCTCTGCCTGTCCTGCTGCTCCCTCCCACTCCAGCCAGGCTGTCCATATGTCTTCACCAGGAGCGGTGCTGGGAACTGATCCAGCTGGAAAATTACTTGTCTCCAGCGCACTTACAGAGAGTTTTGCGAGTATGATGCAGGACAGCACAGGGGCTGAACAAGGGACAGAGGTGGGCTGGTTGCTGCTTTCCCAAAATGCTACAAGTCAAGAGCTGTCACCTCCTGCAGCTTGTGCACCTTTCACTTCAGCTATGACTGTGTTAGTCTGCTGCCCAGCCCTGCTAGTGACTACCAACAGCACACGTTTGGGAGAAAGGTTAGTTTGAGTGCTTCATTTTGCCTGGTTCTTGAATGGGAAAAAAAAGCAATGGAAGTGCCTGAGATGGAGGGTGGGTCGCTACTATGTATGTACATCATTCTTACATTATTTACATACCATTTATAAGTTGCATAAGGTAGGCTGTAAGGTTTCAGCTGTCCTTCCTCTCCTGCTCTCCTTACATCCCTTTGTTGCATTTGGCTCCTGCTAAACTGCAAGGCCCTTGTGGCAGGGACCACATCATTTACGTATCAGCACAATGCCTCAGATAATGGAGCTCTAGCAGCGATGGGGGCCTTTGGGAGAGCCTGTCACAGAAATGACAGGAGGGAATAGTTTCACTCTTGTGGAGTGCAGAATTAATCATATCTAAGGGTGCTTGATTTTCGCTAGCCTTTTTGAAGGGCTTCATCTTACCCACGCAGTTCCTTTCCCTCCACCTCTGCCAGCTATCCATTGCCTTTACGCCCCCCACCTACCCCTTAATTTTGACTCCATGTCAGATCTTTCCCTGTCAAGCGATCACAGGCTGCCTCGTTTCCTTCATTCTCTGCATCTCCCCTTTCCTTTCTGATCTTTGCCTGTGTGCTAAACAGGGCTGCAAGTAAAGGTTAGTTAAAAGACTAAACCCCATTTCCCTTGATTATTGTTTAATAGAGAGGCATATAATAATTTTCTTCCTAAATACAGAGGAAGACAAATTAAACCAAACAGCATTTGGAGCTGGAGGACAAAGGGGAGAGAGAAGGTGGGAAAGAAGAAAGGAAGAGGCAAAGGAGAGCCACTCCTCTCCTTTGGAGCTGTCTTCGGCTTTGTTTACATTTGAACAGGAGTAGAGGTTAAACTGAGAATATAAATTGTTATGGTAATACCCTTTCTATACCATATGTAGTGACTCTTGTTCAAAAACAAGTATATGGTTTTGATTTAGCTAATGTTTTTGGAAGGTTTTTCAACTAATTAAATCCAAACAAACTTGAGTATCTGGAGGACCAGGAATGTATACAGTAGGTTTAAAGATATGGAAAGTTCCTGTGGGTTTCCGTGTACTGGCATGCTTTGTGCATCCCTTGTGAAGGCTCAAGGAAAACTGCATTTTGCTGATGACATCAAACTGTGCCAAAAGATACAGCTGAAGGGCAGTAGCTGCTAGAACATTGGTTCTCAGTCTTTTTGGACCTACACACTACCCTTAGCCTCCAATATTTCCTACAAATCACAATGCAATTTCACAATTTAAACTGAAAACACTATGAAGGCATCAAGTTGCTATGATGGCCTACCAGGGCTTTAGGGGACATCTATGATCCTTGAGCAGAGCTGGGGAACCACTGGTCTAGAATGAGGGATGACAGAGGTAGAACAAAAGTGCTGATTAAAGACTCCACGTGGGCAAATCTTCATTGACTACAATGACAATAAATCAACACAACTGGAGTGGAAAGAGTTAAAGTCATTGAGATAGTTGAGTTCACTGGAGAGTCACCATGTTGGATATGGATGTTAGGGGTTTCACAAAGCCTGCTGGTTACTAATGGAAGGATTTGATGGGAACTCTCTGCAAGAAGGGCGGGCAAAGGAAAACAAAGAACAAAGTCCAAGAAAAACATTATTAGGTTAGCTACAATGTGCCAGTATAGTGGCATATTAGGAACAGATAAGAAAAGCAACATCAGCTTGGTAAAATGACAATCATCAGCTGGCTATTAGAAGAGCTGGCAGGCTACATGGCAGAATAACATGCATTTTGCTGCAGGGGCCATGTGGACAAACTGGGATGGGCTGGCCTCTGCTAGACATGGACTAGATCACCCAGGGAGGACAGAAGTTGTTGGACAAAGACCTTAAAGAAGGATGAGAAGAAAAAAAAAAAAAGGGCAAGTAAATCAAAAGGGGAACCCAACAGCTGGCAGTACCGAAAGATGATGTGAAGAAAGGATCAGCTCTGAGGATTCATTGGATGGATGTGCATGGAGATAATCAACTGAGCTATAATCTTGCCAAAGATTAGGCAAAGATGAAAATGCCGATGGTACTGCTGTATTTGGATTATTAAAACAAACCCAGCACAGCCAACACTTTCCTGCACAGGTAAATCTTTGCTAGGTAAGCATCAAATGCAGATTCAGGCTCAAACCTTGAGCCAGCCACATGTGTGACACCTGTGCTACTGCAGAATGGAATATGGGGTTTCAACTTGTTCTCAGGAAGTAAGAAACTCACTGGGTGTTAGGTCAGTTCTTACATCTGTGTGGAAACTTATGGTAATTGTGCAATTTCCCTAAAAAATCCCCAGAGATCTAAGTCAGGCATTTTGCCTTTGCAGCCTTTCCTGCCTTTGCTCTTACAGTGCTCTTCACTCAAAAGTCCTTGCACATCGTGTAAAACACGGTTATTTCTGTCACTTAAAGACCCTGGGACCACATTAAAAAGCCACCAGTAAGTACGCGGAGGTCCCTTCTGTCATAGCACCTGTCTTTATTAGCCATGCTCGCTTAACGGGGCAAAATCTGAGGGATGCCGAGATTCATTCACCCTTCCTTCTCCTTTTCCCGGCTGGCCAGCGGAGCAGCCTGGAGACGGGGCGCCCGTGTGCAGCAGCCGGGG
>NW_010311687.1:0-6369 GCF_000700745.2 Antrostomus carolinensis
ATTGGCCTTCCTGGCCACGAGGGCACAGTGACGTCCCTGAACTCCAATCCCTTACTGCTCATGGATATTCAATAGATTTATTTTTTTAAATTTAGCAGCTGGGCACAAGCAGCTCCGAGAATGTCGTGGTCTCTGAGAATGCCTTGGCTTTTCACTGGGGACTTGCTTACAAATAAGATTAGGCAAAAGAGATTTGTCAAACTAGCACAAAGCAGATGGATACCTTATTAGGGGTTATGAGAAGTGAAAAAGAAGATAACTGAATTTCCCTGTGCTGGCATTTTTAACAGGAGAAGTGTTTGTTTAGAGACAATTATAAATTGCAAGTAAGCTGTGGGAAGTTGCTGTAAACTTTTAAATTATAACCTTTAAAAAGATGATAAAATGATTTCCTTTTGAATTAAGACTCATGTTCCACTTTGCTTCATGAGTTTACCAATAGCTGTGTCATGTTTTACGTAGCTATCACTTCCTTTTCTCCCCAGATGAGTTTTTTTAACAAATATATAACTTTTTAATCATCAGTTTATTGCGTAGGGATACCGGGCACTGAGTAACAGCATGAATGCAGGACAGCAAGGGACAAAGGACGGGCTTCATTTGTCTGCCAGCATGCAGAAGATAAGAGATTTTTAAAGTTATCTTTACCACCTGGGTTGCACTTCAGAGCAACTGCAGTAGCTAAAGTCTTCTCATCACATCTGTGGCCACCTAATTACGGAACTTTCCCCAGGAGAACAGAAGCTGCTGCTTTAAAAACAAGGACTCGATGGGGACCTGTCATCTCTCTGAAGTCAACACAAGAGCAATGCGAGTTTGGTAGTGACGTTTTGCAAGAGTTTGAGGGAACATCATTTTTTCAGACTACCCACATGGATGTTTTCCCATTCTCCCTGGCTGTGGTCTTTACTCCAGGTTTAAATAAACCCAGATATCTCTAAATGATGGACAAAACTGGCAGCACTGTGATCATGAGACTCTGAATCCTGAGTGATTTCAAGAGCTGGTCTGGTAGTTCATTGTACCAAAAAGAAACCCAGCTCTGTTCCAGCTAAAAACCAGGACAGCTGGTTACCGTTTATCCTTTCAACAGTGAATGGGTGAAAAAGCAGTCGAGTAAGCAGTAGAAAATACTGTGCTGTAAGAACAGGGCATGTCCAGCTCCCGTTAGCACTTGGGCATGTCTTGATTTGGATGTAGAGTATCTAAGAAGCTGGAAGTTGGAGGAGTGGGGGAAGCCCAGATGGTGTCAGGGCCCTGAGTGCACACCCAGCGTTCAGAAGTTCAGCTGGCTGTGCCCAGGGGCAGCTCACTGGCAGCTGTTGGAGAAACTTGGACCCCCTCGAGAAAAGGCTGGACTAGATTGACTCCAAAACCTCAGCAGGATCTCTCCTTTTTGCAGGAGCTGCTCTTCAGCTGAGGCTCCCATGACCCTAACTTGGCTGGTCCCAGTTTGACCTCAGACTTTCCTTGTCACTGTGGACTTGCCTGGTGAGCACTGGACTACTGGACTGTGACTGATCCTGGATACTCTTTCCAAACCTAATCCTGATCCCAAATTGCTGACTCAACTTCCTGACTTTGTCTTCAAACCCTGCTCATCCCTTAGGTTGCCCAAGGAAGTTGTGGATGCCCCCTCCCTGGAAGTGTTTAAGGCCAGGTTGGATGAGGCTTTGAGCAACCTGGTCTAGTGGAAGGTGTCCCTGCTGATGGCAGGGGGGTTGGGACTGGATGAGCTTTAAGGTCCCTTCCAATCCAAACCATTCTATGATTCTATGATTCTATGGTCTTTTCTGATGATCTGGACTCTTGGCTGAACCTGGCTATCATCACTGGACCTGCTTTGGTCACTTTTTGCTCCATACTGTGGGAAAGACCCATGTGTTGGTGAAACTACTGCTCCTGTCAGCTTTGTTCAGCTCCTCCCTCTCCTTCCCCTGTGGAGCAGCTTGCCTTGCCACTCCCTGGTATATGAGGTCTTTAAACATCATCAACACATAAGTTGAGCTGTGGATTTAACATGATCCATAAATGTGGTGGGTTGACCCTGGTTGAACACCAGGTGCCCACAAAAACTGCTCTATCACTGCTCCTCCTCAGCTGGACAGAGGAGAGAAAATATAATGAAAGGCTTGTGGTTCAAGATAAGGACAGAGGGAGATCACTCACCAGTTACTGGCACGGGCAAAACAGACTCGACTCGGGGAAATCAGTTTAATTTATTACCAATCAAATCAGAGTAAGATAATGAGAAATAAAACTAAATCTTAAAACACCTTCCTCCCAGCCCTCCCTTCTTCCCGGGCTCAACTTCACTCCCCATTCTCTCTACCTCCTCCCCCTGACCAGCACAGGGGAATGGGGAATGGGGGTTGAGGTCAGTTCATCACATGTTGTCTCTGCTGCTCCTTCCTCCTCAGGGGGAGGACTTCTCACACTCTTCCCCTGCTCCAGCACGGGGTCCCTCCCACATGTTGTTTCTGCTGCTCCTTCCTCCTCAGGGAGAGGACTCCTCACATTCTTCCTCTGCTCCAGTGTGGGGTTCCTCCCATGGGAGACAGTCCTCCACTGCTTTCCACCAGCTGCAGTTCTTCACAAACTGCTCCAGCATGGGTCCCTTCCATGGTGTGCAGTCCTTCAGGAAGGGACTGCTCCAGCGCGGGTCCCCCACGGAGTCACAAGTCCTGCCAGCAAACCTGCACCAGCCTGGGCTTCTCTCTCCATGGGGCCAAAGGTTCTGCCAGAAGCCTGCTTCACTGTGGGCTTCCCACGGGGTCACAGCCTTCTTCAGGCATCCACCTTCTCTGGTGTGAGATTCTCCATGGGCTGCAGGTGACTGTTTGCTCCACCACTGACCTGTTAAGAGACCACCACCTGGGCTGGTCTACTGGGCAGTGTTCACACAGAGCAGTGGCAGAAAGAAAAAAGGGGAGACAGAAATGGATACAGAGATGATATTTTCCCACCCCATCAGGAAGCCTGGGAAGCCCTGTTGCAAAGCTCTTTTCTGGGCTCTGCTACACATCAGCAGAATAAACCCTCCAGATAGACCATCTGCACTGAAGTCAACTCCACCAGTGAAATCACTGTGTGACCAGTGCAAACACCTCTGCAGAAGGTCTGGTACCAGCCTGGAGACTGTATCCCATGTCTGGGGCAACCTCCCAGTGCCCCACACTCAGGCTGAGGGGAACCATCATGTGCTCTCAGCCCACAGCTCACATCCTACAAGCCAGGGAGTACAAAGCAGCTGAAACACACCCCAGGCTGTCCCTCCTGGGTGAAATGTCCCTCATGGACTGCTCACTTCCAGGACTGCACAACTACAATGGACCTTGAGCACTGGAAATTGAAATCTGTGCTTTTTACATCCCACACATGGTCAGAGGGGCTACCCCATGAGCCCCTCAGGCACAGGCGACTGGAGCAGAGCTTAAGGTTTAAGACTCACCTATGCTGCCAAAAGCATTTTCCATTGGAGTTGCAGGCTCTAATCAGTTTAAGAAGCTGAGAAACCAGGTCCTGGCCCAGCTTCAGCGTGCACTTATTGGTGAGGAAACAGATCACTTTGAAGTTGTCACCATATATCACTATGGTAACCTTATAATTGACATTTCTGGGGTATTATAGAGTCTGAAAGTCATAAACTTAATGAAAGTATGTTTTTATTGCACTTCAGCTTCATCTCTGATTAAATCAAATTTGCATAATGGAAAGTTATTACATTTCCATGTTTCTAATTTCCCCTTTTTTCCCCCTCCTTTTCACTTCTTTTGCCAAGTATGTCTAAGGTTTTGTTTGTAGTGAAAGCTGATGAAGGTCGCCTAAGCCATGGCTTTGCTGAAAAATGTTTTTAATAATTTGTGTCAGAGGAGCCCAGGAAGTGAACCCCTGAGAACTGGCTACATTGTGGTTCTTTGAAATGTCTTTCTTTCTTCCCAGTAATGAGGGAACTGCAGCTCCTATACGTTATTAAGTGGTTGTTGCAAGAAAGAGGTGCTGGAAGCCCTGTGAAAAGTAATTTATCAAGGAGAGATGAAGCGTCCTGTTATTCCCCAGCCTTGCCCTGGTGCCACCTTTGCAAAGCATTTTAAGCAGCGTGTATGTTTTTATTTTCAATAAACAAAAGCTCACATCTCTGCCAGCAAGGAAATGATAACGTGTTCTTTGCTGGATTGAGTGACAATTGTTCCTAAATGCAGGTTAAGCAGAACAGCCCTGGGAGAAGATTTGTTTTCCTTGTCTTCTCCAGGATGGTGGAACAAACTGTTCTGCAGGCAAAAAAAGACACTGCATAGATCCCTGATGTCAGAAAGGCAGACTCATTGAGGGTCTTACTTTTGTTTTGTTTCACAATGGGTCCCACATGTTATTACAAGATGCAAGGTCAACCCATGTAGGCTGCAAGAGTTTGAGGACACCAGTATTTGAACCAGTATTGGCACCAGTATTGGAACAGGCTGCCCAGGGCAGTGGTGGAGTCACCATCCCTGGAGAGATTTAAAGGACGTGTAGATGTGGCACTTGGGGACATGGTTTAGTGGTGAACTATGCAATGTTGGGTTTACAGTTGGACTAGATGATCGTCATGGTCTTTTCCAACCAAACCATTCTATGATTTTGAATCTCGGTTCTTCAAGTGAAGCTGCAGAGATTGTGTGGGTGAGCACAGAGAGCCCCAGCTCCATCCTGGGCTGTGGACATGGGGATCATTGCCTGTCCTTTGTGGTTGAAGCAGTATGGTCGGTTGGGGAGCAGGCAGTGTTCTTATGGAGCCAGGTCCCTCATTCTCAAGTCATTCTCCTCCCAAGTCATGCCTCAAGCATTGCTGAGCTGAGTGGGAAGGAGCACCTCCAAACAACTGAGCAGCATTGCTCCACAGGAAAGGATGGGAGGTGAAGAACAGCTCTCAGCTCCAGGAAGGCCATTACTTACTGGTCTGTCAATGATCCACAACTATGAAGTGCACCAACAGTAGGGCTGTGGCCTGGGACATCCTGCTCCCACACTCCCATCACTGGGGTGCCCCATCACATCTTCTGTTATTGGCACAGTGATGCTGTGAATTCTGACCTCTGTTCTGCACCTCATTTCAACAGCACATAAGGAAGTGGGAGAAAGGCATTTTGTCCTTTCATGACCTTGAGCTCAAGTCATGCTTATCCTTCCCAACCTCCAGCATACTGTTTCAAGGGCAGGAAGAAGCACCAGGAATAGTTTGAAGGGAGAAGTAAAGGTACCAAGTGGCCAAGCATCATCTGCTCCTTAATTTTCACTAGAGTCTTAGACACAGGAGAGCCCTGTCCCAGAGCTGATCTGAAGGGTTGTAAGCTGCTGTCTTGGAGGCTGGGCCACATCATGCAGGGTTCCACTTCACTGCCATCTTCTTGCCCTTCTGTGGTAATTTGGCTTTGCTGCTTGGACCTGTCGTGCAGCACAGAGCACAGTCAGTCAATACATTCACTGCAACGTGTCCCCACTCCTGCTGTGGCACAACTTCTCACAAGAACCTTCACCTCCAGAGAACTTAACTGAGCTGTTTGCTCTAGGCTTGAATGCAATTAGCAGGTCAAATGCCTGAGAAGTAGCAAGAAATGCATATTTGGAGCCATCCAAGTCAATTAATTGCCCTCAATCAGTGCCACTTGGTCCTCAGTGGTGCCCAAGCCTGAGCAGCTAAGCTGAGGTCTTGTGCTCTGACATGTGGCCTGGCAAATGCTGTCATTTCTGCCACAGTCAAATGCCTTCTGACAGGTCTTTCTTTGCTGTCACCAGAGGTGAGACCCTTATAATAGCTTCTTGGAGAGAACTGTTCTCCCTGAAGAGGATAGCTGCAGGAGGGCCCCTGGCTCTCTGAGAATTTGTCCCTCTGCTGCTATTTCATTAACCCAGGACACACTGATTTCCATGCATATGCAAATCACATTGGGCTTTGTGCAGGCATCTGGGAGCCTGATGTCTTTCAGACCAGAACAAGCCCAGTGCTCATCATACCTGCCTCAACTTGTCTGTCTGTACAGGTGTCTTCCCAAGCACAAGTGGCTACTAGAGGGTGACCAGTCTGATGTGTCCTGGCTTGATGTTTCGTCCCTTTCCTGAGGACAACACAGCAGGTTCACAACCTCTTCCTGCAGATCCTATCTCTGCGTGAGGATAAAGAATCACAGAATCACAGAATGTCGGGGATTGGAAGGGACCTCGAAAGATCATCCAGTCCAATCCCCCTGCCAGAGCAGGAACATAAATGAGATCAAACAGGAAGGCGTCCAGGTGTTTTGAATGTCTCCAGAGAAGGAGACTCCACAACCTCCCTGGGCAGCCTGTTCCAGTGCTCTGTCACCCTTACTGTAAAGAAGTTTCTTCTCAAGT
>NW_010311687.1:6623-8955 GCF_000700745.2 Antrostomus carolinensis
CTGAACTGTGGGGCCCAGAACTGGACACAATATTCCAGATGTGGCCTCACCAGGGCAAGAAAAGGCAAGAGCAATGATGCCAACAACCCCTTGCCAGTTCTTGCAGGGAAGTAACACTCTCCTGCATGGAGACCACACAGTGAGACAGCTAGGTCTCACTGTGGTCACCTCATGTAGGTTGGACCATCTGCCCCAGTGTTGCCCAGCCATGCTGCCAGACCTGCCTGCAAACTGGCGGAGGGTGAAGGGACCCTGACTATCTTCTCTGCTCTTGGGCCAACAGCTGCAACCTGTGTGCACTACCCCAGTTCCCTGCCTTACGTACTCTCCCTTCTCCTCACGCTGCTCCCCCTCTAATTTTTCCTCTCCACAAATACTGAACCATACTTTTGCTAGGAGCAGGCTTTAGGATTGCTGCCATTCTCCTCCAAAATCCCTCCCTATAGGTGGTATTTGCTCATCAGAGTTGTGGCTTGAGCTGCTCAGGATAAGGTCTCAGCCCTTGGACATGTTGGTTTTTCAGTCCCTCATCCCAGTAGAAACTACAGACATTTAGGCTTTGACAGTTTAGCTGGAAACCAGACATGCATTTTCATATTGCTCAGATGTATTTTTTTATTGCTCAGTGAAAAGAAAGCTTCTGTGAGTTTTCTTTACATTTTTTTTTCCTCAGAAAACAGACAGTATCTGTTAGGAAAAATGCAGCTGAAAATCCAATTTTTCTTTTCTTGATGGAAAAATTTTGACATCCCTCATCATGAAACAATAAAAGCAGCTCTCGAGGGATTATGGGTAGAGGGGCTAGCACCACTAATGAAAATAAACAGGCATTTCCAACAACCTTTAGCTAAAGACCTGTCCTGGAGGGAGGGAGAAAGAAAGCCTCATCACAGAAATGCAGAGGCAGAAGATTGCTTAATCATTTGGCAGGTCAGCCCTGAGGAAGAATGACAGGACATAGAATATGACAGCCTGTCAGTTCAGCGTGGGGACAAAGAAATGGTGTTTGCAGCAGGGACCTGGTTTGAGACAGATCTCACTCCTCTGGTGTGAGCCAGAGACCCCTGCTAGGACCAGGAACATTTTTCTAAGGAATAAGAGAGTCTGAGGAGCAGGATGTGATGTAGCACATGGCACTGCTGCATCTCCTCCTGTCATATCCTATCCTCTGCAGAAAGCCAGGTCTCCCCAGGACCCTTGAGGAAGGATCATGCAGTTCTACCCCAGGCTCCTGGGTATGAAATCCAGGGGATGTGTGAGCAGTTCCCTACCAGATATACAAGAAGAAATCTTACGTGGTTCCTGTGCATTCAATGGACAAATAAGACATTGTCACTTACGGGCCATTTTAACCAAAATGCCTTGCAAAGCCTGACTGTGATGGATGAAGCTGTCTTCTACCAGGTGGGTGAAGAGGGATGAAGTCTAACTTCTTTTATGTTCACTGCAATCATATCACTGTTCCTCAGGTGCACAGGTGGCTAAGAGGGGAAATGCTCATCTATCCCTGATGGAGAGGAGACCGGGTGTGTTATTTTTAGCCCAAACTGATAAGCAAGGGAGCAAGTGCAGTGGGAGGGAGGAGAGGTTAAGACACCAGCTCCTTTGCCCTACTCTGGGGAGTGAGGAAAAGGGAGATGAGGGAGCAGCTGCAGAATGAGTTGACTGGGAAAGTCAGGAGGAGACCATGGCTTCAAAATCACAGCTCAGGAGAGGACCTCAGCCATAAGGTCAAGTTCAGCCCCAGACCCAGTCATGTTCACCACATGGCTTGTGTAGGCATTAGGAGGTTTGCACGTCCCCAGATCTGTGAATACACATCTGCTTTTTCCTATTCTCCTTTCAGAGATGGCTCCACAAAGCCTTGGTGTGTGCATCTGTCTGGGCACGTCCCAGGCCTGTCCTTACAGCCCCATGGCAGGTCCACACCATCCCTCCTTGTGTGGCCCTGTGCTCCCCAGCTCTTTGTGAAGCATCAAACCTGGAGACTATATCCAGGCTGCTGTAAAATCTAGGTCAGCATGGCATTGATGGGCCCACTTGATTTCCCAACTTCCTCCTACTACATGCCACTGGCTCAGTTTGGTCCCAAGGCTGAGGTCTTCTCCCAAGTTACGATTCTGAAGCCATGGTCTCCTCCTGACTTTCCCAGTCAACTCATTCTGCAGCTGCTCCCTCACCTCCCTTTTCCTCACTCCCCAGAGTAGGGCAAAGGAGCTGGTGTCTAAACCACTCCTCCCTCCCACTGCACTTGCTCCCTTGCTTATCAGTTTGGGCTAAAAATAACACACCCGGTCTCCTCTCCATCAGGGCTAGACGAGCATGTTTTACT
>NW_010311687.1:8989-11769 GCF_000700745.2 Antrostomus carolinensis
GTGATACGATTGCAGTGAACATAAAAGAAGTTAGACTTCATCCCTCTTCACCCACCTGGTAGAAGACAGCTTCATCCATCACAGTCAGGCTTTGCAAGGTAGACAGCAGCTGGACCTCAGCAACCCACACAGTGTCCCTGTAGAGACAGACCTTCAGCGTGCTGTAAAATCACCACCCCATTTCTGTGTGCATTGGAGATGATCTCACCTTTCTCCTGAGTTGACTTCTGTACACACACCTCTCCCTTCCAGGGAGAAGGTAAAAAAGGCTTGGACAGTCCTTTGCTGCATAAAGCAGGATGGAGAGGGACTGTCACACACTTCCCAAATGTCACTCAGCCAGCTCCCTGAAAGGTGGGCAGCAGAAGAAACGTTACGAGTGGCCACATGTACACTTTGCATTGCATCCACAAGCATGCATGGTGGGAATATTAAGCTGCATGAATATAGTGAGGAGTGGAAAGGAAATATTCTGGGCACCGCAGAGACGCGCCTGTTTGCCCTCAGGCAGAGAGGATCCAGCTACAAAGCACCAACTCCTTGGAGAACAAGTCAATGGAAAAATGAAAGAAAAATGTTTCAGCTTTCTGTGAAATTTCCAGCACCTGCTCCAGAGCACAGAAGGGATGGAATTATTCAAAGAATAAGTCTCTAGTTTTCTTGTCTTAACAAAATGAGGCCTTTTCTGTTCAGCTCAGTCTCATAAATAGCTAAGTTGCATGAGTGAAACACAGCAGAATGGTTCAGCCTGTGCCAGAACCCCAATGTGGAAAACTTCAGCCCCAAAGGTTCAGGTCTGGCAGAGGAGTGAGGAGGTGGATGCAGGGTTGTGTAATGGGAAGCACTGGCAGCCTTTATATTTCCAGTCTTACTGGTCTCTCATGTCATATCAACATGCTTCTAGTTCAATGCATGCTGGAGTGCTTTTCTGGTGGGGGGCCAGCTCTGGGTGATGTTTTTGCCATGGATGGAAGGCAAATTCAAGCTTTCCATGGGATTTGCCAGACTCTGAACTTTGGATCCACTGAACAGCTTTGCTGTCAGTATCATGCCGGTGCCCTGTGATGAACCCATGGGGAGAAATCCCCTTTCTTGGGGAGCCAGGCCAGAGGCCAGTGGTGGAAGGCAGAAAGACACAAGGGAAACAGCCCGAGCTCACAGGTAAACAAGGCACTCAGGGCTGGATGCAGCTCCATGTTTTAACAAAAGGAAGACTCACAAGTGGCAGGAGGGCTGCCCTGGGCCACCCCGTGGCCTCCTAGCTGGCTTTGGCCCCACCATGGACCTCCACAGTTGGTGGTGCTGGGTGAGTCTTCTCACTAACCTGTTTCACCTCTTGTGTGAAGGGGGTGGCACTGGTCCTGACCTGGGCAGGTGACTCTATTTTGTAGTAGAGGACCTCACCTGGCCAAGCCACCAAGCTTGGAGTGGAAGGGGCTGCATCCTCCCAAGGAGACTGGGATGAAGTTGCTCCCGAACAGGCCCTGCAAACATGATCTTGTGGAAATCCCATGCCAAATGTGATAGAGAAGGTATGGGGTCAAGAAGATGAGGAAACCACAAAGAGAGGAAGAACAAAGCAGTGGTCTGGGATAAGGGATAAACTTAGAGGAGGCATTTTGGACCTTTCCAGAGACTGTGTCTAATCCTCACCCACAAGGGAAGCTGAGGTGCTGGCTCCTGTGTTTCTGTGCCTCGGACAGTATTGTACTCTGCCTGTGGACAACCTTCCATCAGGCGCATTCCCACCCAGCCCTTCCTGGGGACAACACTCCTCCAGAATACAGCAGGGCCTTGCTGAGGGCACGGTGGAAATAGCAGATGAACCCTTCCTGCTGGTGTTCCCCCTCCTGACCATTAATAGCCTCATTTCTCCCTCAGCAAGGCAGCATGTCCTGTCATATCCAGTGGAGCACAGAGGCAGGGTTTCTCCTGAGGACACTGTGTCTGATCCCACCCTTGCTCCAACTTAACTAGGAGCCACGGCCCGTGAAGCAGCAGTAAATGTGCTGTGGGGGCCGTGGCAGCAGGGCAGGCTGCTGTTTGCTCACAGCAGAGCGTGACAGCAATTGCTTCAGTCGTAAAGATGAAAATCAATAAAACTGGAGAACTAAGAAATTGAGGCTCATGCCTGGCAGAGCAGAGCAAATCAGGCACTGGATTAACATTCTGCAGGGGAGAGGGCAGTGTTACCGGGAAAGCTTTAATAGTCCCTGTGGAGTCTGGCAGAGGACTGGAGCCAGGTTATCATTCCCTTGGCCAGCACTGGTGTCCCTTACCTAGGGAGGTAAGACCAGCTGCCATGTGTGTGTCCTGGTGTGAGCTGAGCCGGAGCTGGTTCTGTTCAGCAGCTGGAACAGCGCTGGGGTTTAGGTTCAGCTGGGATTTGTTAGGAGAGAAATGTTGAGAACATCCCCATGTTGCATTTGTGTCCCTGGCACTGAAGGACTTTGTGTTTGTCCGTCTGCAAGCGCAAGATCTCGGGGGTGAGGAATATTGCCATGGATCAGCTCCATGGGCATTGGGCTCTGCCAAGGGGCTGTTCCATCTCCTGTCCCCCATGGGCAGGAGATCCATGAGGGGCTCTTCCTCTCTTGCTGTCTCTGGCTTTGGCTCGGGCTCTGGCTCTCCCGGGATTGCGGTTTCAGGTCGGGATTGTCGCTCCTCCGGGATCGTGATCTGGGAACGGGCTGGGCTGGGACAGCGGGTGGTGAGCAATGGCACTGGGTATTGTTCATTTGCATATTTATTACTGTTATTATTATCACTATTATTTTAAT
>NW_010311688.1:0-11553 GCF_000700745.2 Antrostomus carolinensis
GCACGGCAGCGGGTCTCTCGCTCTTGGTCCTTATTTCCACTAATCTTAACTGGGTCCCGTAAGGACGGCCCAGCGCCCGGCGGCCGGAGGTTGGTGAGCTGGCGGGGAGGGAAGCGGCTGACAGAGAAGAGCCCTCCGGGCCCGCCCTGGCTGCGGCCGGCCGTCTCGGCCCGCCTCTCGCCTCTTGATCTCTACAGCAGGCCCGCGGAGAGGGGCCGGTGTTCCGTGTCAGCGGGACATACGGTCCCTGGGTTCTTTGTCCGAGTGTCACCCCGGACTCGCGGCCTCATTATGAATCGGGGTTGCCCATAATCTGAGCATCACGGTGTGAATTTGCAAGCTCCCTCTATCTGTGTGCCTTTATCTCTATGCAGAATATGTATATACAGAACAGGTGTATAATAGAGAAAATCTCCTTTAGATTCTTTGTGTAATAGCCCTAAGAAATGAAGTATCATGCACAAATTTTTATTTTTCTTAGAGTAGAAGACATTTCTTAATAAAACAAGAGTATACACACGAGTAGGCTAAAATGTGTCAACCTCATTTTTTACTAGCATGATTTCTGTGAAAAAAAATACAATTGTATGAAAAGTTCATGTGACTGCTGATATTTTATCAGCTCTATGTTGATATGTTTTCCCATAGTCAGAAAGCCATAATACAGGTAATAGCTTCATTAACATAAACATTCAACTTACTCATAAAGATCACATAAACCTAATGGGAGCAAAGAGAGAGCACATCGGTGAGTACCATGTTACCTGTGCCTCCAGTATAGTTGCATTACTCTCAAAGACACTCATGAACCAGTTTTATTTGCAGATTGCCATGAATTAGCAAATTCACCTTGTACTGCCTCGTCAGCACTGCCCTTGTACACAATTGAGTCTGTGAAAGCTACAGCAGCAATATCCCGGCCAGTGCTTACCCTTCGAGCCCCTTTGCTTTGCTCAGCACCACAGAGTGACCTGTTCCTCTGCCATTTTCTAAATTTCTGTTTTGTGGGTCTACAGCTATTCATGTGTGGCTATTCTGTCCACTCAGCACCTGCTGTTCTTCAGAGTAATCTCTGAATTTGACCATTAATTCCTTTGGTATTCTCTTTGGTTAGCTATATTTCTGATGAGCCTTTTTAAGCTTTTTCAGATCCTTTGCTCATTTGCCTGACTTTTTGTTGTGGTTTTAGCCTGGCTGGCAGCCAAACACCAAACAACCACTTGTTCACCCTCCACCAATGGAACAGGGGAGAGATTCAGAAGGTTAAAAGTCAGAAAGCTTGTGGGCTGAGATTAAAACAATTTAATAATGGAAATAAAATAATAGTTAAAATAATAATGATTATAGCAGTAATAATAGAATATACAAATGAGTGATGGACAGTGCAGTTGCTCACCACCTGGCGACCAATACCCAGCCTGTCCCCAGCTAGCGATCCCAGAGCAGAGACGGTCCCAAAACTGAAACCGCAATCCCAGAAGAGCAACCTGAGTGATCCCCAAAAGATCCCCAGCTTTGATATGATATAGAATATCTCATTGGCGTCTCCAAATGCCAATTTTGGTTTTCCTAATTACTACATTTCCCACCCCCCAATCCCTTTGCACCTGCAGACTAGCAAAACACGAAGTCCTTTGACTTCCAACAGAAACTAAAAACATCAGTATATTATCAACATTCTTCTCATAACAAATCCCATACTGAAACCAAAACACAGCCCTATTCCAGCTACTAAGAAGAAAATTAACTCTATCCTAGAGAAACCAGGACACTTTTTAATAATTTCTGAGTGATGTGCTACTCCTCTTGTGTCTATCAATGTCATGCTTAATTTACCTGTTATTTCTGTGATACTCCTTACAACCTACTCAGTTTTTCCAGACCTCAGAGGTACTGTTTTTACTAATGCACACCAGCTTCCAGCAAGTGCTCTGACAGAGATACTCCAGGCTTTCGAAAGCACCAGTGAAAACAAATCCTTTTTGGATGAGGTCAGACTTAAGCAGGTAAGACTTAGCCCAGTAGACACTTTCAGCTCCCAAAGAGATCGAGGAGGAACAGAGACATGTAGCCCTTCTCTGAAAGGGCCTTAAGTTCTTTTTATTATTAGGTCATTAAACATCCATAGGATTTACTGGTATCCAGAGGATAAAATGTGAATTGTGCCCTACCTCAGCAATGTGTTTAAGCATGGGCTTATGCTTAAGCTTTCGGTTAAGTTATTCCTTGCCATAAAAAGAAATTAAAAAGATGAGCAAAATTACTTTGTTAACTAAAAATCTTAATTTTAAAACCTTGGCCTGCATGAAGCATTGATTTATATCTGATTAAAATGCTCTAGAACCCTTTGATTTTCTACTTCATTATTTTTTTTAACTTCACTATAAGTCTAAACAAAAATAAGTAAATATCTGAAGTGGAATGGTTTGGCCAAGTGTAACAAATAAATTCATGTGAATAATACAGGAGAACTTAAATTTCAGCTGCAGTCACAATTCACTTAAATATTAGGACTGCTAAAATACAGCTTCACTCATTTTGTTCAGTCCAGCAGAAAAGTCAAAAGGTAAAATGACTTTTCTGCATGAATAAACTAGACAAGGTATCTGAAAATAGAGATTTTAACTACAAATGTCATTTTGAGCCTCTTGCTACCAGCAGCCATGTTATTAGAAAGCGACACAATGTCAGACTCTATAAAAGAAGCTCCATCTCATACACAAATTGAAGTAAAATTGTAAGACCTGGGTCCAGTGTTTAAATACATAAATGTATATAGAGAGGGTTTAACCAGTTTTAAAATGATGATTAGTGTTAGAACAAATTACGACATCATTATACTGACCTCCTAAATATCTTTACAGCGTGATTGCTCCTAGCAGTCCAAGTAGCCATTAACAAGTCCAAATACCATTTTGTTCTACAACAACTTGTGTTTTTCAGACAGAAGACTGTTTGGCATCCTTTGATCCTTCAGGCTGCTTAGCTGAGTGAGATAGATTTTTCTTTTCAGTTTCAAGTATTTTAATAGATTATTGCCACTTTGTTGGCTGTCACTCTAGGTTATATGACCCTGTCCCCATCAGAGTGCCTGTATTGCTGAAAGTAAATTGTAGCATGTCAACAAAGACCAGATCACTAATTACAATTTAAAAAAAAAAAAAAAAAAAAAGACTAATAAAGTGACATCTGTTCTATTGGTGACATGCTGATGTCATGCAGATTGAATGTGACAGTGGAAAGAACAACATTAATGGTGATAGCCAAATAAAAATCTAAAATATATCCCATATAGATTGGCAGTATAAGAAGCTGCTTCTTTGTAAGAGATGTAAAACAAAGAAATCCTAGTGCTTCAAGAGTCCAATGGTTTATCTTACAATCCTTTATTTAGTCTGGAAAATGAAAGTAGTAAAAAAAATCATAGAAGTTTTCCATGCCAGGGTAATGCATACTAAAAAGATTTAAGAAGATACATTTTCACAACCACCGAAGGTGTATTCTGGAAAAGGCTACAGAGATAATATTTAATTGGAGGATACATCCTGTCCATCAGTCATTACTGCAAAAGCTTTTATACATCTGTCCACCTGGAAAACATTAAGCAAAGCCTTTACTAAAGAAGTGGAAAGATGAAAAGAAATATATCTATAGAAAAAAAAAAAGCAAAAGGATTGCATTTTCATGCACTTGGAACACTTGGCAATATTATTAAATGTTCTGATTTAATTGATACTTCTTCATGTTCCAACTCCTGCTGCTAAGGACCAGACCCTGCTCAGCTTCCCTTGTCTCTAGTGTGCCTGGAGAATTAGAAGAAAAAGAGGTGAGATATGTTTTGTTGTTCTTAGGCCTTTGTGGCCTCAATAGCACATAGCTGTGCAAACCTAAGACCTTTTTTTTTTCTACCATTAGGAATTGTCCGACTACACTTTTAAGCAAGATCTACAGCAGCACAGTTAATCATGACAGAAAAACATGAGGAGACAGTTGAAATTTTTTAAATATTCTGAACATAAATTCAGACATCCATCTGGGGACATGGAGAGTTACAGATCCATTCTTCAGATTAACTACAGCTGTGTTGAATACATGCCCATTTTCTACTGAAGGTTTTGATAAAAACCATAGGCCATTTTCATTTGTAATTTAGGTCCTTCCCTCTGAGATTTATAAGGTCACTGACTAAAAGACACAGCCCTGTTCTTCAGTTTCCATCAGCTTGCATTTTGCAATAACAGAAGAACTAGAACAAAGGAAGCTCATGTCCACTTAGAATTGCAGACTTGAATTTAAAGGTATTCTGAAACTGACTCAGTAAATTAAGAAATATTCAACATTCTTCTCTGGATGTATTCTAAATAAGACACACAAGATCCTTATGAAAACTATTAATGAAGCTCTTCAAAGAATGACATGTTGTCAGATACTTAAATATATGAATAAATACTGGTGCTTGACCTGTAATTAGGGATTAATTTTGTGGAGATGTTGATACTCGACAATTTTTGTCTCTTTCTAGGCAAGGACAGATGTCACTGACAAAGGACTGTGGATTATTTTGAAATGTGGAGGTCTTTGCTTCCATTCTCACCAGTACTTGAACTGTATATATATTTTTTTTAATTGACTTGAGCTACTTTTACAATGAAAAAATCATTTAAAATAATGCATTTTTTTCAGAAAGATTAACGTACAGGAAAAAAGTTACATTAAAAAATTCCTAGCTAGCTCTACCTGTAGTATTTTAACTAACATACTAAGTTAATATGTGTTTTCTGGATTTCTAACATTTGATAACTCTTTCTTTTTTTAAAAAAAAAAAAAAGCCTTTTCCTCCAGATGATAAGTAGCCCAGCTCTTTTGAATTCATACAATATTAACAAATGAAATTCAGACACCTCTGAATACATCTTGGTGTATTTCCAAAGATGGCAATAAATGGGGGACATAAAAATTAGATTTCCATTTTGCATTCCTATGAAGAAAGTTGCTGGAACCTGTTGTCACCCAAACCTGTATCTATGCTGTGCCGTTGGCAAGACACATTGGTTGTCCCTAATTGTGGTTTTCATACATTTACTGAAACTCAAAGGTTCTATAGCACATACTGTTTTATGAACCCACTAATATTTCAGAGCTTGACTACCATAATTTTGTCTCCTACAAAATAATAAAATTTTGTCTGGAGGATCTCTTTTTATTCAGTCCACAGCAGTCTTGCTCATGGCTCTTAATTTGTCTTATACCTTGTAGAGTAATTACATTTTTGTTGACGCAATGGGCATACTGAAGCTTTTGAATTTCCTCGTTTTCTCTTGAGACTCTTAATTTTCAGAAGAGCTTTGATCTGAAGTTCAATGTCAGTTTCAGTAAAGTTTGCTAATCTTTCAAGTTTTGATGTTTTAGTCAGTCAGTAAACTCATCGGAGGTTTACTCAGATTTACTAGCTAATCTGAGGCCATCCATGTCCACATGTAAGTAAGTGGAATCTGTTTACTGAGATGGAAACAGTTCTCTGCTGTCTGGATGAAATGTGATGCAGGATGTATGACCAACAACAATTTATACTCACACTTTCCTTTTCAGTTAAAACAATGTATTCTCATATCCTCAGTCAAAATGTACAACAACAAAACATGCTACATCACGCTACATTTCCTGTTTTATACTTTAAAATGTCCAATACACAATGACAGAAGAAATCTGGAATTGAAAATTATTTTGGAAAATGTTTACCACAGGTTTATCTGCCTTTAGTAACAGTAAACTCGTGCACACAACACTGTTACATAACTGTGGTCTTGGAAAATTACCATAGAGCAATACCTGATATGAAAAGCTATTAGTATTGATACATATTCATACAGCTGTATTGTTCTTGATGTGGATTGGAATCAGCCACAGTCTCGGAGCTCCTTGTGCTGAAAAGCTCTACCAACTGAGCTGAGCTGAGATGATTGACTTCCTGTTCTCCAATATTACAACTCTATAGTGACAAAGCTGCTGCTTTTCTTCTTGTCAGACAAAACGGAAAATTGTCTCGTCAGATCTTCTGATCATTCCTCTGGTTCTTATCTTTCTTAGGCAAGGTCTCTTGAAAATTAGTGGGTTTTGTTAAAGTAGGCAATGCAGAACCCAGCATTCAATGTTAAATGCACCTTGGGGAGTAGACTGCTATGCTATTGAATTTAAGGAAAAAAAGATATAATCGGTTAAATAAATCTTTTGCATTAGTTCTCTTGATCTATTTTGTCCTTCCGCTTCTTCAGATACCTGTTTGAAGACAGTGTGTTTTCCTTACAGAAAAGAGAGATGAGAAGAAGAGAACTGAAGAAGAGAAGGTGAAGAACTCGTCTTCACATGTGTGAAGAGCCTCTCTTTAAACTTTAGTGCAAGTAGAACTGAGTTCATATAAATAATCTGCTGTATTCATGGCAAAGCTGTCCTCTTGTTTCATTTTGCCTCAGGTATCTATCATCTGGAAGAATCAGCTTAAACCACCGGGGAATGCAGGCCTTGAAGAACCATTAAGTTAATCTTTCAGATACTCATTTGTTAAAATTTATGGATTATTTTCTAGCTGCGTGTATGTGACAGCACTGTTTTGTGATAGAGAAACAAGGTGCCTAGACAGGCGCTTTGTAACATCTTTAAATGATCGTAGTTGTGGCTACCATGCTTCTTTCTCTCCCCCCCAGCTTTCTACCATATACCTTTTTGTGTCACTGTGCTTACCTAATGCCATGAAAAGCTGGTTTAGTGAGCAAAATGAGCAATAAAAGTAATAATTTTTACCAGCCTAGATCCCTGGAATTCCTGCTACAGAGTCAGCTGGGTGTAGGGGTTTGGCAAGACCTTGTTTGTGCCAACATCAATCAGTTTAAAATCTTGTGGAGCCACATTGTCAGAATGATGCATTAAGGCTATTGTTGCTGCCCTGTCCTCGACTTTATTTCAGTTTCATATGGAGACCTAAGACCACTCTTGATAGTTTTTTAAATGGCCTGTTTCATAGCTTCTGGACTGGGTGATAAGGGACCTCCTTGTTTCTAAACAGCTCTTCTTTAAGGGAATTGTTTACAGGGATCCTGTGGCTATAAGGAGGATTCAAAGTACATGTGCACAGACTGTCACTTTTGCTGCCTCCTACAAAATTTTCCTTTCTGGAACCTGTTATTTTTCTCCTACATTCTCTGCACTTAGACATCTTTCCTTTTAGTAATTTGTAATATCCTTGTGTGGTGGCTAATTAAAGTCTGTATCAGAGGTCAGAACTGAGATGAGTTCTTTGTACCTAAAAGATAAGCTAACAAGCTTTATAGGAAAGAGGTGAAAAGGTAAAGAGCAAGATCAGCATATCTTGCCTCTTTGGGTGCCAGCACATCTTTTTGGACCTGGCCAATGGGTTCCACTTGAGTGCTCTAGACATACTACATTACAGATCTTGTCTGAAAGGCTGCATTAATTTGTGTGGTTCAATTTGTGCAAGTGTTGTTTACTTGCTAGTCACAAGGACCACCTGTACTAGTAAATAAAACCAGAGAGTGACCATTCTTTGTTAATAAGGCCAGCTGTCACCAAATGTTATGGAGGAGGACATCAAAATGTTTGTTCCCATCCATGGAGCCTGCTGAGGATAGCTCCCAACCTTTGCTAGTCCCCAGGAAACAGCCAGGTTTCCATGGGATTGGCCCAAGCCAAAATTATGCCAAGGATCTCATAAACTGTTTAATGATACGGGTCCTGGCCCTGTGTGGTGTATCAGTATAGATTTAAACTAAGGCTATATGTGTGCTACAAAATCAAAATAGGCTTAGGGACCATCCTCTGGGCCTGAAGCTGGGTGATACAGAGTTTGATGTGTGTCTAGCCTACAGACTACATAACACTTGGCCCTCAATCTCCTCTGGTCCCCATGGAGAGCGTCTAAGACATAATAACTATTTTTTATGTGGTTTTTTTCCATCTTGAGTGTCTGATGAGTCTTACAAGGAGCGGCTGAGGGAACTAGGATTATTTAGTCTCCAGAAAAGTAGGCTACTCAAAAGGAGATTGTAGCAAGGTCGGTGCTGGTCTCTCCTCTGAAATGACAAGTTGTAGGATAAGAGAAAATGGCCGCAAATTGTGCCAAGGGAGGTTTAGCCTGGATATTAGGGGAAAAATATTTACTGAAAGGGTTATCAAGCATTGGAACAGGCTGCCCAGGGAAGTGGTTGTGTCACCATCCCTGGAGGTATTTAAAAGATGTGTAGATTTGTTGCTTAGGGACATGGTTTGGTGGGCATAGTGCTGTTGGCTTAATGGTTGGACTTGTTATCTTAGAGGTCTTTTCCAACCTTAATGATTCTGTGATTCTATGATACAAAGTGAGGGCTGAACTGCATCCCACCAGAGTGAAGTTCTCTTAGCACAACACTGAACATATGTATGACATATCCTGGAGTATGACCTGAGTGTATATGGCACATATTGGAGGATGAAGGGCCTGCTAAGGTAGTGTTGGTAGACTGGGTAAAATGAAGGAAGCCAGTGGTGCAGTCTTCTCCATGCTGCCTGTTAGGAGCAATCCATAGCATGTGCTGTACTGCAGAGCATGCCTTAGCATTGGCTTAGAAAGCATTAGTGAGAATGGCCCAAATTGTGCCAAGGAACATGCTTAGTCTTGGGTGATATAGATGATCAGTGATACAGTGCTGACATGCCTTCCTTGGCCTTCCTCACTTACCAGTATAATGAAGCCTGAGTACTGTATGACTTCTGTCCAGCCTGGAGAAGAGAAGGCTCCAGGGAGACCTTGAAGCAGCCTTCCAGTAGCTGAAGGGGGCCTACAAGAAAGCTGGAAAGGGACTTTTTACAAGGGCAGGTAGTTAAAGAATAAGGAGTAATGGCTTTAAACTGGTAGGTTTAGATTAGGTATTAGGAGTAAATTCTTTACTGTGAGGGTGGTCAGACACTGGAACGGGTTGCCCAATGAAGTTGTGGATGCCCCCTCCCTGGAAGTGTTCAAGGCCAGGCTGGATGAGGCTTTGAGCAAGCTGGTCTAGTGGAAAGTGTCCCTTCTTATGGCAGGGAAGTTGGAAGTAGATGATCTTTAAGGTCCCTTCCAGCCCATACTGTTCCATGATTCTGTGATTCTGTGACTTTTTGGTCCTAGCTTCAGTACTCACTGAACAGTCATGCCAACTACCTTCTGGAAAACCTTGAGCATAGGAGACTGATTGCTTATGCTGTTTGTGGGAACTAAAGGACATGAAGTCACAGTAGCACTTGACAGGTCCAGAACAGGGTGAAGAATGTGGTTCTTCACTCCGGGCATAGTTACGCCACAGAAGTCCTTGCCACAGGATACTGCGGAAGCTGAAAGTTTACGTGAGTTCAGGGAGGCGGCTGCATAAACTCACAGAAAAAACATCTGTAATGTTTGCTAAATTTGTGGAAGCTAGGACCCTGGAATACAAGTGTTGAGGGCTGGGAGAACGTCCAGGGAAATTCTCACTCTGTACTTGCCCTGCTTTTCTACTCAGCCCTGTGCATCTTCAGCTGCTGTGAGAGGCAGGATCCTGAGCTAGAGCTGTCTGGTCCAGCTGCTGTGATCTCCCACAGTTATCTTTGGTCTCACCTCTATCGCTGTGCATGCATTTAGTGAACTCAGATATACGGTGTCTTTCTGCAGGTTGGACTGTTTATTTTTTGTCATTGCTTTATGTTGGGATTTAGTCCAGACAGGATCAAGTCGTGTGTATTCATTCAGGGCATACAGACCTAGGCCTTTTTGTCATCATAAGCTTCCTGCTTAGCTTAGTAAGCTCTTAATTAGCTTCTATATCTTTTCTGTCATTCTTCCATTCAACCAGAGCAGACTGTTCCTTCTAGGAAGCAGAAATTTGACTTTTTAGGCCATTAGGGCCTCTGCTGGTAAATTATCTTGCCTCCAGAAAAAGCTACTGCAATTCTTTAACATTGCCAGGCAATAAACCCTTCCTTTCTCTTGCACCTTTTCCTGTCAGCATCTTGTTTATCTTTTTCAGAAACTCTGCCTTTCTGCTGCTTTGTTGGTAACCAGTGGAAGAAGTCTTGGGTCTATTTGCATTCTGCAGGCATGTGCAGTGTCTGAGCAGCAGCATAAAGTGTCTGTGCAAAGTATGTCAGATATGTCATGGCTTTTCAATTTCAGTTCTGTTACCATTTTTTACCTGCAGGTCCTTCAATTGGCCCATATTCTAGAAAACAGAGCGGTAATTTACTATGACATGACTTAGCCTATTAAAAATTACTACATCTGTTCACTCAGCTATAGCTTCCTCAACACCCTCCAGTAGCAACATAATGAGAGCTCTGATTGCAACCTGATAATGATTCCTTTCCCAAATATCTCCCAATCTAATTTTAAATGCAACATAACAAATAGAGCTAATAAACAGCAATGAGAGAACATGATACGGGTAAATGTGTTGTAGCAATATCACATATGAAAATTTATTTAAGCATTGATACAACTGTAAACTCACAAGCTTCTACAGGCATTGTGGAAGTGCCTTAGAACAAGGTATCTAAAAGATCAAGGAAGGATTTTCTTAGATGTTTGAGACTGTGGAAGAAGACAAAGACAAAGATGTGGAGGTACATTCAGGACCATATCACTGGGCCTATCTTGCATTTTGTACCTTATCTAAACTTGTTAATACTAAAGATGCAAACAGAAAATTTTCTTCTGTTTCTAATAGAAATTTTAATCCATTTCTAATAGACATCTGGAGCCTTAATTTTTTTCTAGGGGGTACACTGTGCTTGCAGAAAACTTGTGTTTATCAAACTGGTGATTAGCAAAACAATTCTGAGATTTCGCGCTGATTTCAGAAGGCAGCAGATCAGGTTTACTGTATAGCTCTTTGGATACATGTCAAGCCTGTACTGTATCAGTAGTCAAAGAACCTCAAGAGAAGTCAGATATGTAAGTTTAAAAGATGATACCATTAAAGTCTTTGGTACTATCAGAAGCTTTAGTTATCAAATTATTATAGAAATGGAGGGAAAATTTTATCCTAGTGAAGAAAATGGTTATTTTGCTGTTGACTTCCATAGGTTCAGGATTTTGTCTATAATGTACAAAGAAACTTTTATTTACTAGATTTAAAATCTCACTAAATTTATGATATATCTATTATTATAGTGGAATGCTCCTTCTAGGCCATTCAGCTGTTCTGCTAAATGTTACAGAAGCGCCCTCAGGTAAAGAGTCACTGCTTTCCTCTCCCTTTTTTTTTCCAACTTTTGTTTATCATTGAACACCATATGGTGCATGTCCTTCACATAATCAATCAATATAATATAATGCTTTCTGTTCCCCTATTGTACATGCTGGTGTCAGTCATCTTGTGATTTCAGAATAAAGGGATTGTCCAAAGTTTCTTTGTTTCCAACAATCAAATACTGTGGATAAATTATTTATGTAAACCTAATTATTTCCTATTAAATTTATAAAATAAGGTAAAAATAGGGCTATTTAAATCTTATGCATGAAAGAGTAAGCAGATTGCCTGTAAAGATCAG
>NW_010311688.1:11576-31179 GCF_000700745.2 Antrostomus carolinensis
AGGCGCATGGTTAAGAACAGGGTTTTTACTTCGTCTTGCAATATCAGATATTAATTAGAGTTTGAAACAGGATTTGATCTGTTGATTTTTTATCTTTCTAATTTAGAATCCTATAATTCTTAAACTTTGACATTATTTTGTAGGTAACTAAGGAATACATAGGCATGACAGCATAAATTATTCTGCAATTCAGTCGTCTCTGTATTGGGATTGCCAAGAAGGAGGCCAGAAGCAATTAGCAAAATTTACACTTTGTCAGCATTATAAAAATTACTTAAAGGTTACATAAAAATATTTTGAAGGTATTGAGCAGGGGATAAGAGTTAAGGAAGTAATAAGGGTTATTTTTCCTATTTAAAAGTAATTTAGAGCAGCTCTTGGGCTTTTTGTTCTGTTTCAAAGTGTGTTCCATTTAAATGATGCTTTATTCTTGATCTAGCTGTGTGTCATCTTTTATTTTTATATGTCACATAAGGAAAACCTGAATTTTAAAATCTCTCCATTAACGACGCATAGCCTTAGAAACCTTGTTGCTGTAGTCAGATGCTCAATATCCCAAAAGTTTGTCATATCACTTCTTAGTAAAAGTGATTATTATTCAGTGAAATATTAACCTGTGGAACCTTTCAATATTGTTCTATAAAACTTTGAAAATCACACAGAAGACAGCGTGCCTCAGAAAAATTACTTGAAGAAAATCAACAATGTAGGGTTTTTTTCAGCTTTTATGATTATATGGCATGATGCAGCTTTCTTCAGATCTTGCTTAGAATCACTGTTATTAACTTGTATGATATAATGGTTCTCTTGGACTATGATTTTTAGATCTATTTTCTAAACTATGTCCAGCTTCAGTAGAAGAGGGATGTGAAGCTGCAGTCTAATGCAAATCTATGTAAATTCAAATTTTCCCACTGATTTGAATGGATGTTGTTTCAAGCAGTGTGAGTGTCATTGTAAGTAGAATAAAATTCCCACTATTTTTGCGGGGGCAGAAGATGGCTTTGAAAAATTTGGCTTAGACAAGATCGCTAAGAAAATTTCTTCTACCCTTTCTTCCACTAGTTTCCATCCTGGTTCTCTTCCCCCATATTCCAGGATATAATATAGTCTTGTATCTAACTCTAGTGCTTTCTGCTGCTTCCTCTGTGAGGTGGCAGTGTTATGTGCAGAGAAAGGTCCTTCACCCCTTGCTGCTTTCCCAGCCTGGCAAGGTCCCATAATTACCAGTCTGGGCAGCTCTTGGATCCTTAAATCCCAAGTCCCTTTGCCCACAGGCCTGGGAGCCACACTGATTTCAGTGTCTGGGAAACCTTGATACAAGAATATAAGCTGAATTTTAGGCCAAATGAAATATCAGTTTACAATGTAATTTTGAAAAACTGCTGATATATACAGTCTCAGGACAAATTAAAACCTCAGCAGGAGTAATACCATGCTGTGTGAAAAGATTGCAATTGATGCTTCTATTTTTTACTGTAATTGTCTGAGACCCTCAGGAGATTACACACCAGACTCTAAAGGAAAGTGTGTTTGTAAGCCCTATGAGTTGTGCCATAAACTGGTGTTTTGAACGGCATAGGGATGCGAAAAAGAAAAATGACACTGCATGAGTCTCTGGATGAGGAAAACAAATTAGTTCCTTCTGCTATAGTTGCTGCTACTCACATACTCACAGGTTTGGTTTTGTTTAAAAATAATCTAAAATGTTTTTTTATTTTTAATAATAAATTATTGCTGATAAAAAAAATAAACTCAGGAGGTGAATGTTTTATAATCATGGCTGACACAAAAATACTATGCAGCTTTTTACTGTGGCAGAATTCAAATGTTAATGAAAACTTAAGCACTAGTATATAAGACAGAGCAGCAGGAGATTTTATTGCCTGAATCATCAGGTCATTTCCCCATAGGTAAAGTGATGCAAATATAGCTGCAACTGTGTGTGTTCCTCTAGTGTCTGCCTTACCTCTTGCAAGCCTTGCCTTACCTCCCCAAGCCAAGCTGAGCAGACCCTCTTAATAATTGGAGAAAGCAGCACGTTGTGGGCCCTTTGAGTTCCTTTCCTGTATTGCTCTGCTGTCCTCTTGCTGGACCAAGGTATCAGAATAGTATGATTCATTGAGGGGTTTATGGTGTGGGTTCTTGTCACTAAGTAAAGGAAAGAGACCATCAAATTCCTTTTAAAACCACCAGAGAAATACTGAATTTCAGTAATTTTGAGCTAGATTACGCCTGGTCCTAACCACCCTGAAAAGATGCAAATAATCTGCCTTGCTCTGCTTGTGCTACCAAGATTAAATTAATCTCATTATGATATGACTGCTGTGATAATCTTGGTGAATACTGACCATGTTATAAAGGGTCCAGTGACACATCATGTTTTCTAGAGCACCTGGTCCTTCTTAAGTGAGAAACGCAGGAGGCACACAACAGCTGACGGGATGGGGAGGGAGAACTAAGCTCTATTGCCTCCTGTTTCCACGTATCTAGTGAGCTAGCAGAGTAGTTAATGGTAAACAAGGTATTTGCATCCCTCATCCAGGCTACTATCTTGAGATTTTCCCCCTCAATACCACCTAACCAATCTGATACTATTAAATGAGCATTATAAAAATAAAAATAAAGGTAAGGAACTGTCATGTAAACTCCCCACAGTTTACAGTAAAATCTGGATTACCTCAGCAATTTGTATGACTATTTTATTAAAAAACACTGCTCATTGAAAAACATTTAGTAGAATAATGGAGTTTCCTATTTTTGTATCATCATAGAAGCATGACTAGTTTCTAGCCCCATCAATAAAATATGATTGTAGCATATGATTCATCAATAAATGAATCAGAATCACATCTTTTTTATCTACCTATGTACTGCTACCCTTTAACTGTTGTTAATCCGTTTAACCATTGTAGATGCCATCTGCAATAGCAGGCACCTAGAATCTCTGATGCTTCAGTATATATGATTAATTTGTCATTTAAAAATATATAATACATAAACATTGTTCCAAGTATATGGCTTAAAATCTATTGAAATGCACTTTTTTTTCCCCCCGCCTTCCTCTTTAATTTTTAACTCTACCACAGTGACTTCCAGCAATTCAGGTAGATTTGTCTACATGCTTGGTCACTTGGTCAATGCAGCAAAAATTGAGCTGTATCTTTTGTACACATCTAATTTTGCTCCTTGTTTTCATTAACAATTTGTCAGGTGCTAGAAATTCAGAGATTTATCTTATAACAAGTAGTTACAGTTCCTGAAAGCACCTCATGTTTTAAGTTCTCAGCTTACTTTGGAAATGAGACCTAAGGGATCAAAGCCATATGGATATATCTGAGAATTTTCTTCCAGCTTGCTCTTTTTTTTTAGTTTATAAAATACTAACATATTTAGTTAATATGTTACTAGAAATAACAAAGGAACCACTTCTTTTAAGAGCTGAGTGTGTTTGTTTAGCCAAGAGCAGTCAAACTCTGTAATACAAAAACTTCTCCCTGTAAATGCAGTGTTTTCACAGACATTCTCCCCTTTCTTATTTGTTGTGGCTTTTCAGTTCAAATGATTGAATCAAATATAACAAATCTTTTTGTTGCTCCTCTGATAGATTACATGCAAACTGTTGGTTAGATGACATGGCTAAAATTGCATACATGTGAAGAGGACAGCTATATTTGTGTCACAAGATGACATCGAGTGTCTACCACATTATATGGCACTGAGGCAGCACTGAGACTTTCTCCACTGCAAAGCTTAGTAATTTGTTTCAGTGATGAATCACATATTTGTACCTAATGAAGGCTGGGAAGCCGGAGATGCGAGATAATGCTGGAACAGCCATATAACAAGGGTTTCCCACACCTCTCAAGCAGTCCTGCCCAGTTGGGTGCTGCTAGTTGGGACATTCACAACTAGGATGTCAAGTGAAAAGCAAAAAGCTCTCTAGGTACCTTGAGTAGAGCTGTTGAATGAGGAGCATGCTAAAACGGGGGGCAACTGAAAGTATTTGCTGATTTTGCCTTGATTTTTTTGTAGTTTTATGCCTTCCTGAAAACCCAGGGAAAGCAAAGTTGCATGTTTCTAAAAAGGAAACAGTCACTAAATACTGTTCTCAGCTCAAAATCACCAAGCTTGTATTTTCAGTTGCTTAATGATTAGTCGTTTTAGTCAAAGACATTTTATACATTGATCCAAATTGTTTCTCCAGCTTTACATTTGACAAGAAAAAAATTGGTTTTGCTTGTTTGTTTTTAACTGTATCCAGGTTTCTGTTTAGGTCAGAAAATTGAAAAAATCAATAATTTGCATAGTTCTGTGAAACTTCTGTTAAAAAAACTTACAATCAGCTACAAAATACATGTATCTAGGCCACGAAGCTGCATTTAGCTTTGTCTGTCGGGGTGCAACTTGGTTTGGGGTCTGTACAGATTAATTAACCCGTGAGCCATGGTGCTGGGGTCTGTGGCTGGAGCAAACCAGGTGGTATTTCTATAGGGACCTGGGACTTGCATAGACCTTATACCTGGACCTGTAAAACACTCCCAGATCCAGTAATACAAACACTGAATAGCTGCACTGTATTTAATTGTGATTAAATTATGATTCAAACTCCTCATGTTTACGAAATTCTTTCTGTAATTTATTTTAAATATTCCTTTCGTTTTCCAGACCTATTTCTCCCTGTACTGCTTTGGACTCTCATAGGGGCTGTTTTGGGCCCCCCATGCCGCCAACCCCCGGCTCTGCCCTGTAGAAGGGCAGCAGCCCACGAGGTGGCAGAGCTCGCCTTGGAGAGCAGCCTTTGGTGACAAAACCCGTTTTTTCCTAGCAAAGCTTCCTCCCTCCCCCCTTTTTGTTCCGCTTGCTCATTAATTGCAAGTGTAGCTTCCTTTTTGAACATAAATCATTATTTCCTTAGACTAATAAAGAAAAAATATTCAGCCAAATGTAGATGTGGCAATAACTTTTTCCATCACTCTTGATTCAAAGGCTTTTCTTTCAACAAAACAGGAATTTTTGTCTAACTTCATTTACCTCAACAGAGTTTCAAACTAGTTGAACAAGTTGTAATTTGTATATAACTTTTTGTATATAACACCATCACAATTTAACTCAATTTCAGTGTTTGTCTGAAATTTTTAAAATGGCAAAACCAAATGGAAAATTTGTTCACTTCAGTTTTTAGAATAGTAAATAAAAATATTTAGGATGTTTCAAAAACCATTCTCCAACAAGAAATGTCTGTCACTGTTGAGAAATTATTAAATTTTCATCTGCTCATTACAGAAAAGTGTCCTGAGACTGCTCAATATAACTTGACCAGTAAAAAGTTTCTGAGCGTGACTCCATTTGATGTTGTTCCTTCCCTGTTTTCAACTCCCAGACATTCAGGGAGAGCAGATATAATAAACATAATTCTAAATTAGAGTAAGCAATGCGATTGTAGGAGTTAGTAGGAGTGCGATATTCATACCAAGTGTGACAATCTCTGTAAGAAAGCTGAACAGGAGAGTAAAAGAGATTAAATGATGCAGAATAAAGCTTCCAAAAGCTGTAATTGAAAGTGACAGAAACATTAGGTTTGAAACAAGTAACATTTAATCACACAGATTATACAGAAACATAATTTTTGTATGTTGTTTTCTTCAATAGAATTTAATTTTAATCTGTTGAGACAGCTCATCACTTTCAGCTGCCTACTGCCAGAAGCCTGTCAGGATATGTAAATGTAACAGCTAGTGTGAGGAGTGGGACCTGTTCTCTCAAACACTGGCCTCAACTTATTCATGCCTAAAATTTCAACTGTTCCTACCTGCACCAACGGATTGCAGGTGTCAGCGTGTGCACCACTTCTTGCTTTTGTATGCACCATTTGAATGGTTGAGCTTCTGAGGCTGGACAAGCAGTGTGGCCCCAGTGAAAGCGTAACATTTCTGCAGTCATAAGTATAAATTATTAAAGGGCAAAGGCATGAAGGAAAAAAGCATGAAAAAAACCCCTTATATAAACACATGGAGTCCAGTATAAGGCTTCAAACCTATCTGTAAATAACATTTGTTTTTATTCTCTTGTGAGTATACAGGAAATCAAAATTTGTGAGTATACAGGAAATCAAAATCATAATTTTAAAATCAGAGTACCTGAAGACAGTGACCTTATTAATGTTTGTAAATACGTTAAGGGCGAATGTCAGGAGGATGGAGCCAGGCTCTTCTCAGTGATGCCCAATGGTAGGACAAGGGGCAATGGGTGTGAGCTGGAACACAAGAGGTTCTGCTTAAACTTGAGAAAAAACTTCTTTACTGGGAGGGTAACAAATCACTGGAACAGGCTTTTCAGTTTGGTTGTGGAGTCTCCTTCTCTGGAGACATTCAAGCCCCGCCTGGACACCTTCCTGTGTGACCTCATTTAGGTTCCTGCTCTGGCAGGGGGATTGGACTAGATGATCTTTCGAGGTCCCTTCCAATCCCTGACATTCTGACATTCTGTGAATATAATTTATATGTAGATTGATTAGTCAGGACACAGAGTAAAAAGCTCAGTACAGGAACAGAATAATAACAGCTCATCTGGTGTTGTGTTGCAGAACATGTACATTTACTAGTGTCCCTGTCTTGACCAATATGAAACTGAAGCTGTGTACTTGCAGAACATGTGAGCAAGAGCAAATGTGACCTTCAGGGAGGCCGATATGAAGTGCTTTTGCCTCCTGGGGACTCGGAAGGGCAACAGACAGGAGAAACTTACATTGACACTAACCTGCTGTTTAGCGCAGCCAAGAAGTACATGTGAAAGCATGTCAAAAACTCCAAACATTTTGGACGGATATTTTGAGTTTATTTGCTCTTGTAATAAAACTTGTTTGAAAATGAAGCCAGCTATCTAAAAAAGGTTTGAACTACAAGGTTATAGGGAGGTTTATTTTGTTTTTCTCTGCCAATGTCTTTCTCTGCTAACATGGAAGTTTAAAATAAGATGTTTCACCTGTGGTTCACTCCTAACTCCTCACAAAGTCTGAGTTATTTAGAGATGCCTTTTGTTTTGTAGAAGATCACATCAATAGGCCAGCATGGCCAGATGTTCAGAAAACAAGTGTTTTTGTATATAGAGGAGTTCATTCTGGCTTATGGTGTGAATATTAAAACAGAAGCAGTTTCAGTGTGAAATGCAATCAGGGACAGATCCTGACCTCTTGAATTTGGAAGAGGCCAGGGTGTCATGGGCAAGTCCCAAGCAGCAGTCCTAGTGGTCATGTAGTCTCCAGCCCTCAGGGCACTGGAACAGCCATTTCTGTCCTATGATTAACTGGTGACCTAGGAACTATGTGGATCTATTTAAAGCCCTACCAGAGTTAATGCCGTTCCCTTTTCCTTGACAGAGTCCATCTGAGCACAGGATCAGGAGATAGAAGTCCCACTTCTGGGCTCACCCGTGCCTGAAAAGGTTTGGCTCTGCAGCTCATGTCACGGATGAGATCATCTTAATGGGTAAGCTGAGCAGGGAGAGGGGAAAAGGACACTTCCACCCTCGCCATTGCAGCCAGGATACTGTGCATCGGAAATGTAAGACCCAGAGGCCCAACACAGCACAGAAAGTGCAGGTGGTAGGGAAAAACATTGGGATCTTGCTTCTTTCACTGCTCATACATTTCCCGTTGACTGGCCTTCAGATAAGAAAATCAATCCATGGTGCAAGGCTGGGACAACAGAAATGTCTGCTCCTGTCCCACAGGATGGGCTGTGGTCTACTCTGCTCCCACCACGCAGGTTTGGCACTGCTGGCTCTGCACCCTGGGGGTAAAGTTTTGGTAAAGAAACAAAAAGTTCAGAATAAACAATTAATTTGTGTCCAAAGTAGATTACATTCTCTTCAGGGCAAGGACTGTCTTACAACGTTAGTTTGCAGATGTTTGAGCCATTCGCCCTGTGTCAGTAACAAAAGATAACATAGCAAGGAAGGAAATGGACTTCAGAAAATACCGCCAGCCTAAAAAGAGCAGCCAGAGAGATTAAACCTGATTAAACATAGCTTTAATGGTGATACTGTCACTAAGAGGGACACAGGCTCTTGCCAAAGATTTATTATAACATTCTGTTTATTACAGTGTCAGTACAGGACATGTAGTCATCCTAGTGTGGAGTAACACTCGCTGTATTGTACTCAGAATGAGTAAAGCATATCATGTGAGTAATGAATGTATCAGATCTTTCCAAAACTCTATCTGGGCAGGCAAGGGGGTCAACTGCCTCCTTTGTGCTGCTTTGATGGCACAGAGCTGCTAGGAGGTTTTCTTGGCTGGCTGCGTAGGGAAGCTGCTTGTGTAAGGACAAAGCCACTGATAGACAAAAAGCCCAGCATGATCTGGGTCTGCTTTGAGGTGCCACACAGGTCCCAGCACGATCTTGATTGTCTCCAAATCAAGAATCTGCAGGGGTTTTGAAAAGCTGCTGTTGCCCCTCCTACAACACATCTTTTCTTGAGGATGGCCAGCTGTAGCTATGATCAAAAGGTCATAATTTCTGATCTCTCCATGGCTGTTGATGACACCAGTAAAGGGATTTGGCTAGATTACACAATGCTCTTCTCATTGTAATAAAGGAGCAAAATTATTCCTGAGTGGTATACTATGCATCTCCCTTGTTGACGTGACCCAAGTGATGGTTGCAGTTCTCTCTGGATATGACTGGGTTTTATATTGTTACTCCTCTGGGCCACCAGACATCTGAAGCCACGGTGCAGAAGATGGGGAGCAGGAGTTTTATGGCAAGATCTGAGAGCAGCATCTCTAGTAGACTGATGGGCCTCAAGTCTGTGCCTTCCTTGTTTCTGTTTATGGCACAGTTGTGTAAAGATCAGCGAAGTTGAGTTTGTCTGAATGCCAGTGGATTGCCACTTCATTCATTTGAGAAAAAATTGCTGTTGGTATCTGGAGGGATGAAGTGAATAAAATCTATTGGTTTCATACTGGTACCTCTTACAGGGCCTCTTATAACTAAAACACAATTTTGGTGTTGCAAAGACTTGGGCAGCTCTTGCAAAGTGAGCTGGCAACTCTGGTCAGTGACACGCATCTTCCAAAGTTACCTTTAGGGCATGTTGCAAAGCCAAGAAGTATCTCGGTGTTTTGAGGAATGGAAGTGAGTTTGGGGAATAAAGTAAATTGTTGGCATTTTATTTATCTGTCAATGTGGAGTGAACAAACTTTATGTCCAGCTTTGGATAAAGATCTACAAAAGCTTCTGAACAACAAACTAGACAGGCATGAGCTTTTATAAAAAATAGAGTGTCTTTCTATAAAAGGTCTTATTTATCTGAGGTGATAAAAGAAAAGCTGAGTAGAAAGCTTAATATTCTACTCTATCAGTTTTATAGCAGAGTAGTTGCCATAAATTCAATGGAATTTCACCAGCAGTTAACTAGAAAAACACAATGGAAAAAAATGTTATTCTGAATTCAAAGAGAAAATAAGATCAAGGGTTAGTTTGCTTGTTTTGAAGAGAAAGTAAACACTGTAGGAACATGGAACACTATTAAATGTTTAGGTTAGAAAAATCAGCAAGGCTATTGATAGAGAAATACGATTGATAAAAAATCAATCCTCAGCAAACTTTTCAAAGGTTAAGAGAGTTACAATTTCTACTATTGGTTCTTCATTTTAACAAACACTGTGGTGTAGAATCTGTTATAAATGCTATCCATACAATGAAGGAAGAACAAATACTTGGTTGTGAAAGGACTCCTGTTTTTGTGAAGTGGCATACTTCTATTACCTCATAACTGGCTTTTATTTTTTAATCTTTTTTGTTTCCTGTTTTAAAATATTGACAAACTTTCCTTTCCACATAAACATCTAAACTTCTATACCAAAAAAGACCCTAGATTTAAAAAATAAGCCTTTCCTTTTTTCTTGAAAATCACTTTGTAAAATCTTTCAAAAACTGCCAATCTAACAATTTCCCCAGATCTCGTGTTATATCTTAGTAATTAAACCATAGTCTCTGAGCTGTCTTTTTCATAACTAAGTTTACAGGAAATGTATCTTCATCCTTGTCTAGCACAATACAGAAATGTTCTGCTGGGAATACAGTTGTATTTATTGATTCTTCAGAATTTGTAATTCCTTTCAAAAGAAATTGTTAGCTCTTTTGAGCTTTCATGAACTGATGGTGGCATAAAACAATAACAATTTGAAAAGATACTTCTAGGGAATTTTATATCTGTGTAAGATTTGTACAGGATCTGCAGTAGAAATATGTTCTCCTTCGTACCTGCCTGTTCTTTGCAATACCAATTTACAAATAACAGCATTCGTATGTTCTTTAATTTTATAAAATATTTCTGGTTACAAGATCTCAAAAACTATATGTTATGTTTAAAGGAATGTGTATGTAATAATTGCTAATGTGAAGTATAAATATCTTCCTCACAAAGTATATGCAATATCACGTCAAAACACCAGAGCAGTAGAGAAGATAATCACGAGCACAGAGCTCTTGAATGAGTAAGAGAACTAATCCCAGCAGTGTGCTGGGAGATGGTACCTCTACCATCTTCATATCCCTCTTTAGGGACTGCTAGTGGAAGCTTCTCAGCTGACCTTGGATGTCAGAGCAACAGGTAGACAAGGCACCATACGGCTTGTCTGTTCTTGGTGACTACTTACAGGAGCTTTGAGCTGCACATGGCTTTCTGCTTCCCAGCAGACTTCCCTTATCCAAGCACAATCTCCAGGCAGGCAGGGCAATGTTCTAGCAAGCCCATGCCATCAGGAACGCAAGTCCAACACCGTACTTCTGTGTCCCTGCAGCCGTACCTGCCTGAGGACTCAGTGCCAAGGCTTTGTCCACAGCAGAGATCCCAAAGCACCCTCAGTGCCCAGCACAGCAGTGAAAGGAACAACGTAGCCCACAGGCCACCCACAAGCCACCACTGCTCTCCTCTGTGGCTAAGGCAGCCAGTGCATTGGCTGACTTTTTGGACCCACCACCCAGCCTTCACAAGGCCATCCAAGAAACCAGCCTTATGGGATGGGAACTGCTCATATCACCTCAGCTGGGATAAATTTACTCAAAGGTTTCAGGGCTGGTTTGCCTGGCGCCTGACATGTAGATCCACATTGGATGTGGTGGCCAAGCTAAAGCTTCCCATACTCTGAAATAGTATCCCAGCCAACTGACTGTGGTAAGAGGGAAGGAGAAAGCAATCTCCCTCTCCTGATGACATGTTTTCACATGGAAACACTATGGAGAACCCAAGGCAGCAGATTTCCAGGCCTAATCCACTGGGCTAGAGATGCATCCTGACACTCGCCCTTGTGTTTTCATGTCATAGGATCATAGAATGGTTAGAATTGGAAAGGACCTTAAAGATCCCATGAGCAGGGACACCTTCCACTAGATCAGGTTGCTCAAAGCCTCATCCAGCCTGGCCTTAAACACTTCCAGGGAGGGGGCATCCACAACTTCCTTGGGCAACCTCTTCCAGTGTCCCACCACATTTAGATATTTAGATGTTAGTCTATTTAGATATGTCATACAAAACCAAGTCCCACAAGAAAGACCAAAGCAGTCCCCACCTAAGGATAATCTAGAGGCTTGTAATTAAATTAAACTGATGAAAAATTAAAAACTTTGATAACTCTTGGATAACTTATTTATTCAAGTGAGTTTTTACTGGGATTTCCCAGCAGAATTTTCTCCCTTCTGGAGCACATTGTGGTTTCCCATGGGTATGGACCATTCCTTCCTGTTGGAGGTGCTCCACTTTTGCACCGAGTGTTGAAATAGTAAAAGTAAATGGAAATCAAGAGCTCCAATGCTTTTTTACCAAACATGTAATGGCTGCCTACCCAAATAAAAACATGTTTCTGCAGCAGTGACCTCCTGAGTCATTTGGCTGAACGCTCTTAGTTTATGCAGCTGTGTCCATCACAAAATGCCTCTTAATCATGCAAAGAAGTTCAGTGTCTGCTTTGCATTAAAAAGTACATCCATAGCAGATAATACACTGCTGTAAATGCAGTGCATTGTTCTTTTCCAATGTAGTAATTATAATTTTCCCAGTTTTGCTACTGAAATCAGGAGGTCAAAATTTGTGTCAGTATTGACACTTGTTTTCATCTAGCTATATGTTTTTCAATGTACATGTTGCTCATATTTAACGATGCAGGTTTTTCCAGCATCACTGAGAATCTAAAATGGATTAGAGCATAATTTACAACATAGTGCCCATTTACTGCTTTTTTGCTGTTGCTGCATACCATTTTAAATGATTATGAGATTATTCAGAATGTCACAGCTTTTGAAATTTTATTTTCTCTTAAAACACTGCAGTAGTTTTGTTCCGTTCTTGTTTTTCACTTGATAATTCAAAGACTTGGAAGGAATGATTTAAATATGAGTCATGTGCATTATGAACTATTCAGTGTATTAGGAACACAGATGTTTACTGCCATAGATTATTGACATCATTTTGGGATGAACTTTGTTATAACCTTGAGCAAGCTGATGGAGAATGTGAATTGATGTAAAGTTTTTTCTGTAGCTCTGGAATATCCTTCTCTAAGACAAGCAGCAGAAGTATGCTAAAAGCAAAACTTTAAGCTCAAAATTATCTGAAGAATAAAGCAGAAAATGTTTCCCATCTATGATAAGAACTAAAATCAGTTCATCTGTATTTCAAAAATCAGAATTCCAAACAGTTTCTTGTTTTAGTGTGTTTATCAGAAAAGAAAGGTTGCTCTGAATAGGCTATTGTTAGTAACAAGCTTTGCTTCATCCAGTCAATAAATAGTTGAGTTGTTATATCATGTAGTTTCAGTTCATGAATTGTGCATCTGTTCAAGCCTTGACAGAGTGAGAGTGCCTGTTTACATACTGCAAACATTTCTTAGCTCCCAATTTCACTTTTCAAAAAAGAAATGAAATGTAGCATCAGTTGCTAAAGAAGAGAAATCAACGTGAAAGTTAGGATAATTAGGGATATTTAGCAGTCTAAATTGTCTCAAAACTGTGAATGGCAACAAACACTGCAAGTAAAGCTTCCCAAACTCGCTGTGTTTTCTTTAACATAGTAACTATCAAAGCTAACTCTTACCAGTGTATTAGTTTGAATGGCACAACTGAGCAGATTTCAGATTATCAGCACCTTTGATCTCTTGATCCATGTATGCAGACTCCTTTGATGTCAAGTGGAAATCCAGAATGAATCAAAGACAGCCTATTTTCTAAACAGAGACTGATCTGGAAAAGGTCAGGCAGAGAAAATGAATACATACATAAGCCAGTATCATACTAAAAAAATCACATTGTTTTCTAACTGGCTACATTTATGTACATGATGTACATTATGTACATCATTTACATGGAACTTTTCTTAAGCTATTTCTCTGTTTCGTTATGCTTTAATGAAAGTGAAATATAATGCACAAAGAATTGTGGGTGTAACATTTTACTTCCTGGCTTTGACATTTCTGGCAAGTTATTGCTGCTAAATATTTGTGAGCCTTAGTGACCGTAAGAACTCTAGAAACTGCCACGGGGAGGTAGATATGCACAGAGGTACAATCAGCGTAGTACTTAAAGTACCAGGGGAAGCTATTTTAGATATAATTTTAATTTCGACCTCTGTCCCTGAACTTGTCAGTTCTCAGGAGGATGGAGTGGTGCACAATTGCCTGGGCAGCAGTAGCACCACTGAGGGTATTGGCTGGGTCTGTGGGCTTTGAGCAAGCATGGAGGAGGCTGCTTCTGGACATTTGCCACTGGGGTGGTTTTAAGTTTCTGTATGCAGGGCCATAGCTGGGAAATATCTCAAAACAAACAGTGGAAAAAATGTGAAGTGGGAACAGCACCATTATAGTAGATACCTGAAGAAATAATGACCTTCATTTTGCCGTGTCTCTCATCTTGCCCTCAATAGATGAACATTTTCCATGTTTTGGGACACAGTCCTTTTCATATGTTTTCATGTAAAGAAAATATTTGGCCAACTGACATGAACATATTTATTTACAGCATTAAAAACTTGTTTAAATTGTCTGTTAGGGATATGCTATTTTTAATCATGTTTCTGGATATGTTCTTCTAGTAGCAGTTATCTTAATTCTGAAAGGAAAAAAAAAAAAACAACCTTCAGCTCTGAAGTGGTAGATGATGGATATAAACTGCCCTCTTTTTTTCCTCCTTTAGCTGCTTATAACACATACTTTGGGTCTTCTGAAGAGTGGCAAGTCCACTTGGTCCTTCCCAGCCATAGTGCTAAGATACTGACATACAGAGATGCTCCACAAGGTCTGGCTCTTCACTGCAGCCTCAATTCTTGCATTGCTGGTTGCAGTGTTGATCTATGTTTAGAGTATTTCACATTTACAGAGAATATTGCCAGGTGAAATGGTATACTGTTCTTTACTAAAAACATCCTAGTAATGATTTCACACTCATAAGGACATTTTCAGTATAACATTAGGAATACTCAGTAAGATTGATATGATCTAAGGTGCTTTATTTAGAGTATTTTATTCTTAAAAAGGGTATGCTTTAAAGGTTCTTCTTTTTTTACAAAATAAGAAGTCGATGTTTCAGATTTTTCCTTCGATCGCAAAATTTCATGCTTTATAAGGCCTCCAAAACTCTCTCAGAGAATGGATGGCAATACAAAAAGTCTTTTCTTTATTTAGCATTTCTGGACAAGTGGCTGTCAGAACCAGGGTTTACAATTACATATGTTAGGATGAAAATAAGATGTTATAAAGGCCCAGATGCACAGGGACCCAGGTCTGACAACATCCAACCTGACTCTCCAGTGCCCAGCTCAGAGGCAGAAATGTGCAGTCTTGAGTTGCGCACCTATCCTACACAGCTGAAGGAAGGAGTCAGGCACCAGGCTGTGTGTGGGATTTACAACAGCCAGAGTGCCAAGCAGAGGGATGCAGAGGAAATGCTGAAAAAAGGGATGTGTCTGAAATTTCATCTCTTTCTCTGAGATTCAGGTGCCTGGGACAGAGAGGGATTTACAACTCTGTAGTCCCTCTTAGCCACTTCAGTTGCTGTTTGGGTATGAATGACTAAGTTACTTTTTTAAAGAGACGATGCCTAGGTCTGAATGACTCATTTACTGTTTTTAAGGATGATGCCTAGCAGTAGTGATACTGTTCCCCACCTTTTATGCAGTGCAAGTGATGGGCATCACACCCACTTCAAGGGTGTTCATTTGGGTGCTTTTGGAGTAACAGTAGGTGTATGAACTCTCTGCTTTGTGCTGAGCTCAGTGGTGGTGGTACAGGCTAGGCCTTGTCTAACCATCCCTGATCTACAAAGGCATTTAGGTATCCCAACAACTAGTCTGAGAATGCCTAAGCACACCATGAAACAAAATATCTGCTGAGACACTCATCTCATCCAAGATAAGGCGGCCTCTGGGAATACCCATTAGAAGTACTTTAAGTGCCTAAATAACTTTACTGATGACAGCTTAGGTGCCTTTCAGGTATGCATGCCACAGGCAGAATTTTTGTGATTCACTCACTTGAATTCAGGCATCTAACTTCTGCTTGAGCAATGCCATAGGCACCTAAAGGCTTTTGGAATCTCTTCCTAAATTATTTGAATTTATTAAAATGTCTTGTTTCAAAAATATGGCAAGGATTCAGTTTCTTATTTTGCTATGTAAATGAGTAGGAGGTGATGTTTTAAAATTTTCTATATTGCTTCATGTTCCTAACATAATTACCAGAATAGGATTTTAATTCATCCAGCACTTCCAAAGCTTGCACTGACTTGACCACCGCGATATGTCAAACATTAAAATTTCAACCTAGTATCTTAGGACTTCTCAAGTTTCTTTGCCAATCTCTTTCTTTTGCAAACATGATTCTGGGACCAGATTTTTGTTATCCCAGAATATTGTATCAAACAGCATCTTGACACTGATTTGCATTTTATATATGACCTTTACACCTTATTTGCCACCCTCACCTTCTACAAACTTTCTAAAAATTCTCCATGGCAATGGGAATTTAGCTATAATATGAAAGGCAGCTCTGAGTGAATGTGCTGCTTTATAAAAATTGGAAAGTATATTTCTTTTTTTTCTCGTACAGTTTTTTCACTAGGACCTGGAGCCGTAACTTAGGGCTGGCAGTTTTAATGGTCCTACTGAAGAGAAAGCAAAAGACAAAGGCTGATCAGCTATGCAGAGCAAGACTGTGTTGTCTAACCAGTCTTATGCTAGAAAACCCAGAAAAATAAATCTGTTGCCTTAGCCTAAGATTTTACCTGGTTTACAGCAGTCCAATTTAATAAATCCTGTATGCTGCTGTGCTGTATGGGCTTTTGATTGGTGGCTATAGCAATAGCCAGGTGATTTATTACTGCTAACACCACATCCTTTTGGATGAATGTATAACATTACTTGCACTGGAAGTTTTTCTGCTTCCAGACATGCACACCAGAAAATATTAGCTGTACTACATTCCCCCCACCTCAAATATCTATGATACGTTGTTCCACATTTGTCTCCGTGGTCTTTCATGTTGCTAAGGCAGTAAGCAATGAAGAGGGAGCACATCCAGGTTTGTATGATGCTGACTGTCCCAGGGACAGAGGACTCTCAGTGGTGGACAGGAGCCCACTCACTCTTGCCACTCTCCTTCTCCTGTTGGCACGCCGTGATTCAGGTATCACAAGGTGGTGCTCTCGTACTTGTGGCAAATTATTCAGTAGCCAACACTTGAAGTGCCTGAGGCTCTCACTGAACCTTGTGCTATGTAGGGCAAGCTGAACTTAACAGCACTGTTGGTGGTTGCAGGCCTGCTGTACCGAGATGCCTGGTGAGAACAGCATCTCCAGGGATGGCTATCTTGTGCCTCCCTCTGTAAGCAAAGATTAAATGCCACATGCTCACAGGATTGGTATGTGTTGTGATACTGTGTGATCTCTTCTTGGTGCCTCATCAAAAGGCATTCTCTTGAGCAGATGTCATAAAATCTGAGCTGAATGCTTTCTTCATGCTTGTCATTCTCCAGTGGGAAAAGAAGTAGACCCATAAGATCTGTTCTGTAGACTAAGAATCTAGTTTCCATCCTCTTTTAAAGCTTAGCTCACTGCTCTTCTCCAAAATGAAATATTTTGGCATCATCTCATACTGATGTGATACATCCCATTTAAAACAGACTATTCATCTTTTTTTACCCAGGCTGGAGGGCTGTTGCTACTTTTAACCCTATCCTAGCAAAAACCAGGACACTTTGTATTTTACTTTCTGCATTTCTTACTTATCCATTGTCTTTTCTCCAAGGCTTCTTGTCTGTAGAGACACATTAAAGAATCTGTGGTATCTCAAAGGTCCTTTTTTATTGTACATGAGCAATAATATTGTACATTAGACTACTGGGATAGTAGCCTACTATCTAATACTGGGACTTCAGAAATCATACAAAGATGATATTGCAGAGAGCAAGAGAGGGATTTTAGATGGAAAGCGGCCCTGGGACTATGTTTAAAGATGATAAAACATCTACTTTTTCTACAGATCTAGCAGGTGGCTCTTATTATAATAAGGCTGCAGGAGCCTATTTCAGGAGACTGGAGTATGCAGCAGTCTTGTAGTTAATAAGGGCAATTGGATTATCAAGTAGGCTACTGTGGTTGTTGCTCATTGTGTACCTGAGTGAGAACTGAACATCTCTTGTTCCACATTTCTCTGAGCATCCCCTCTTTGCACATCCATTTTACTACAAGTAATAGGCTGTGTCCATTGTACATTACTCTGTACATGAGATAACGCCTTACTAAGAGCTCTGAATTGTACTGTAATAAGGTCAGTAGTCTACAGCTACATACTGGAAAATCGAAAACCATTGCTTGTTGCCTCTGGTTCTCTTTGAAAAATTTCTCTCCTCTTTGTGTTTATTGATCATCTTAGTGCTCTGTACTTTCTAACAAATTCTGCATGCCCAACTCTTAGCTATTTCTTGAGTATTTCAGTATCACTTCAGTGAAGTGAGGCTCACATTCAAATTATACTATTGTCACCACTGCATATGCCACTAATTCATATGCATGCAAACAAAAATAGTACTAACTTGTGCAAGTTTAGTACAAGGTCTTGTATGGTAAAAAAATAAGTGCAGAACCCATTGCTGACAACATTGGTTCAAAGAAATACAAAGAAAGTTTGAGCTTGCTGCAGCATTCTGGCAAATATAAGGAAATACATTAAGAACAAAGCAGCTTTTCTCTCTCACTCAATAGCATTGCTTATTCTTATGACCACCCCAGCCGGGTTTTAACACCAGTGTGACAGCATTCACTGTCTTCTCTTGAAATGCTTTCTGTAGCTGAAGGAAAAAATTGCTTGTGTTTTCTGTGATCTTATCCTGTGAGGACACTGGAAAGAGCTGTGCACAATATGTTCCCTACTTGCTATGAAAGACAATGTTAATAATGATGCCATTTCTTATTTTGCCATCTATTGGATTCCATAAACACCACTATATTGACAAAAGCAGTCTGCAGTAAAAATATTGAAAATACAGTTGAAACAAAGTTTTAGTGTGTATTGGTAATGAAGTTCTTCAATAGGATTGTAAAGTTCAAATAATGTATAATGAATTTTAATACATCCTGCCACATACTTTTGCATTCCAGGTTGAGGTTATAATTCATTAAAAATACTACAGCTTTCAAGCATCTACATATGTACAAGTAGTACACTCAAATTACTTTGTCCCTGAATGTGTAGTATCACGGAGATCCACCTCAGGATCACTTATTAGCTTCTCTTTGCAATTTCTTCTATTCCTCTTCTTGAATGCCAGGCCTTCAAATTCACCAAGGACCCCTACAATCAAGTCCTTCTCTCCCCTTTCCACATTGCAGAGAGACCTTCAGCTACTCTCACAAAACACCTGAATCTCCATATTATGTTCTCATCATTAATGTGCAGATTCCTGCATGGGTGTCACTGAGGATGTGATCTGAAGATAATTACATTGCACAGTTACAAAGGTAAAAAAGTCTCTGTAAATGCTTTTAGAGTCCCTCTTCTACAATATTGTACAGACTGAAAGCTAAAGCACAGTGTTCACTCTTCTGGGAATAGATAACTTCTGGTTAAATTTTGGGGGTTTTAATTTTCATCTCAGTTGTCTTGTTTGTATTAGCAGTTTGACATAAGCATTGAATTTCAGATTATTTTAAACTGTTCAAATAATTAGCCAGCTTGCATATCTTTTTAAACTTTTATTTTCTGCTCATTCATAAGATAATGAAGAGCTAGACGGTGAATGAAAAGCTGGATGTGAGCCGGCAACATGTATTCGCAGCCCAGAAGGCCAGCCATATCCTGGGCTGCATCAGAAGAGGCATGGCCAGCAGGTCGAGGGAGGTGATTCTGCCCCTCTGGTCCACTCCTGTGAGACCCCACCTGCAATACTGCCTCCAGCTCTGAAGAAAGACATGGACCTTTCTGAAGAAAGATGTGGACCAAGGTGGTGGAGTTGCCCTTTATGTAAGAGAACACCTGGTATGTATGGAGCTGCTCCTCGGGGTGAATGATGAGAGGGCTGAATGTTTATGGGTAAGGATTAAAGGTCAGACTAACA
>NW_010311689.1:0-3145 GCF_000700745.2 Antrostomus carolinensis
ATTTTATTTTATTTTATTTTATTGTATTTTTGGCTTAAGAGTCTTAAGATCCTCACACAAATCTACTTTCTTTGTGCAATCAGGAAGCCTTTGGAAGGAAGGTGTCGTCTCCCTTTGGAAAAGTCAGAGGTAAGCAGGTTATCTGTCCTCTATGCTGTCAGATGTACACATAGAATAATTCTGTACATTAAGGATGTTGGAGTATTGACCTTAGCCAGCAGTAAAGCACCCACATAGCCACTTGCTCACTTCCCCAACCCGGGCAATGAAAGAAGAAACAAGAAAAGAAGCAAAAACACTCCTGGGTCAAGATAAAGACAGTTTATAAGTGAGTGAAAGAGCAAAACAAAGGAAATCACTCACCATCTCTGACAGGCAAAGAGGTGCTAAGCCATTCTCTGAACATTGCCCACCTTGGAAGGCAATCCACCACCCCATCCACATTCTCCCTCTATCTATTTTATTGCTAATCATGACATTATATGCCATGGAATATCCCTTTGGCCAGGTTGAGTAAGCTGTGTGCCCTCCTCATGTCTTGCCCACTCCTAGCCTACTTACTGGGGGGACAGAATGGGAAAAAGAGAAAACCCTGATGCTGTGCGAGCATGGTTCAGTGGCAGCCAAAATATTGGTGTGTTATTAAAAGTGTTTTAGCCACACATGCAAAACACAGTACCATGTGGGCTGCTGTCATGAAAGTTAGCACCATCCCAGCCATACTCAGGACAAGGATGTAGTTTCAAATTATATGTGTGAAAGTATATATTTGGGTTATTTTCCTTTAGATTGTTTAGGTGATCTGCATGTGTGACACAAGAAAAAGTAAGATCACCCCTTTCATTAACAATTGACAGCTGTATTGGATAGAGTGTAATGTGAAAACACACATTATGATGTTGCCCTTTTTCAGTTGGCTGTCAGAATATATGACTGAAAAGAAGTGGGGAGTGGTTAGGAAGGCTCTGGGGAGTAAGAGAATAAGGTCAGGACAAATCCTCAAATAGTCAGAACTAGAAGACAGTTAAAAACTAAAAGATAAAACTAGGTGATCAAAACTATTTTATTCTTAGGAAATCACTGACAAGGCAGTGATTCACAGGTTCTAAAGAACCTGTCTTCGATGATGTACAGAACTGTGCTTCAACTGAAAGGGTTCCAAACCTGTTTTCTTTACCATTGTATTTTGTAAAAGAATGACTTGGCTAATTCAAGTGCTTTGTTAGGAATTCAGAAAATTATTATCCTTTCTGCTTTTAATAATGTATTACAATTGTTCTCAGGGTAACTAATGTTCAGAAAAAAAATATACAGATTGATAGGTTTTTTCTTCCACAGGGGGGAAAAAAATAAAAAAAGAAGAAAATTAAATAGGTCATAGTGTAGGAAGTAGAAGGGTAGAAGGAGTGGGAAGAAAAAAAAACGATTGCCAAGTAGAAATAATTAACATCTGCATGTTGGTCTGCAGAAAAAAGTAGTGGGCGAGGTCATTAGTCTGTGAGGGCTGCTGAGAGAATAGAAAGAACAGTGCAATGAGATAACTGCTGGCTTTCACTGCAATCCCAACCTTTTTATGGAATGATTTAACTTAAACAGCAGCAGTGTGATGTCTGTCCTGTTGACATTTGCCTTCTCTCACTGATTGACTTCATTCATATTTCAGTTTCACCAAACAAGGTGTAATTTCTCCGTAAAACAATACCTCTTGCACTATACTGCCCTTCAAGAAGTATAAAAGAAAATGAGAAGGTAATTTTGCAAAATTTAATGTTTAGATTTGTCCAGAGAAAAATCTGTGCTGTGTTACACTTTTTTTTTTTTGTAAATTTTATATGGTTCAGTAAGCAGTATGGAAACTTGACTCTTCTTCCACTGCTAACACTGAGGTATATTGGGATTAAGTCTATAGCAAATGCTGATGATACACTGGTTTATAGTTTGCATACTTGGCTGGAGAAACAGACATCAAATTAATTATTTCATTAAGGATGTATACTATAAGGAGCTCCTGATTTTTTAAGTATATTTGGAGCAAAGTTACTTTTATTCTGAAATAATTATGTTTCAGATCCTGTAACTGAGACACCTACTGCTTGATTCTTTTGCACAAGAAACTTTAGAACAAGCTGCTTCTGTTCACCAAGTTTACTTGAATACATGACAGGGTCTGGGGGGTTTCTTTTTTTCTTTTGTTTAGAAATGAATGTTTGAGAAATCCAGTTCACCTTTTCTGACAGATTCTAGCCCATTTAACTGCCTTAATAATATGATTTAGTGACTTAAATGGGCTGAAGAAACTACTGTTATTTAGGTTAGCACTGAGTTAAAATAAAAGCTTTTCTCCTCAGTCATTTTCAGTATCCTCAGTTTTGCTGTATAAAGGGCTGCTTTGGGCTGAGGACTGACTATATCTCAGTATGTCCAGCTAAGAGAACCTTCAGATATCACCATTTTGTACTGAATGTATCAGTAAGTACCAGGAGCTAACTCAGCTTTTAGTATATCAGTGGGGCTTTTAAATGGATGATGATTCCCAAGTGCAGCAAAATTGCAACCATTTTGGTTTCTGACATTGCAAATTAAGAATACTTTTGTATTCATGCTCGTTTTTACTTCACCACAAAACATGTCATTTGACAGAAGCAATAATGAATTCTGTTAAGCAAGTGGAAGTTCATTGTCCGTTGTAGCTACTTGCATACAACCAAACCAATTAAATATTTTCTGCATTAGGAACTGCAATCTAATTCTTACCAGAACTGGAACTTTGGTCTTTGGATCTTGTAGCCTTTATAGTTTGGGGTTTTTTTGGGGGATTGGGGTTTTTTTAAACCTATTTATTTTTCTGTCCACCTATTTCTATCTCTAGTGCATGCTTCTTGCTTTGTTCATTTTTTATTATTAACTGAATTTTCCTTCTACAATGCACTTCATCCTCACATAGAGCACTGAGAAGACTTTGTAGGATTGATTGAAAACATGAAGGTAAGAAGTAATACAAGTTCGTTTTGAGGCAGTGCTTTTCTTGCTCCTATGTATAGTATTGGTTTGGCTCCTTTGAAAGAACATTAATTAATAATAAATTTAATAAATAATAAATCTAATAATAGTCCTTTCAATACCAGCATGACATTTTGTAAAATCT
>NW_010311689.1:3182-14978 GCF_000700745.2 Antrostomus carolinensis
GTGCACTGGCAACACTTGCCATCTAGTTTTCACTAGAATTTTTCATTGTATATCATACAGCTACAACTTTTATAAATAAGACAGAACTTCGAGGGTAGTTCCAGGGAAAGGCAAAAACATTCTGGTGATGTAAATGCTAATGAGATGTGTGTTTTACATTGAAGTGAGGTGACAGTAGGATACCACTGACATTATGTCTGTAGGACTGCAATGTGGCAACCACACTGTATAGGATAATATAAGTATATACAACTCAGTGAAAGAGTTAATTACTGAATAAACAAAATGAAACTTTATTTACTTTTGTTATCAAAACTGCCTAAGCCACATCCACATATTGATTTTTTATTACATGAATGTTAATATTCTCAGTGATGACCACTGTGGATTGTCCTGCCTGTTGGGTTTATTAGTTGCTATAATTAACATTACCACTGGTAAACAAACTGATAGTTTATTAAGATTTTTTTTTTTCCTTTAGAAACAAAAGATATATTAGTAAACCTTAGTCTCAATTAAAGTTTACTTTATATAAATAAAGATTTATATTTACAAATCTTTGTAATTTTCCTTTTAAAGATATTTCAGAACAGTAAGGTGCTATAAAACAATGCCCTAATAACAAAATATTTTGTAGTACCCTGATACTCTAATTTTCTCTTTACCTTTCCCCTTTTATGAATTTATGATTGAACTCTTCCTGAATAAATGCAAAATAATTCTGATTACTCCGTCTTTTCTTTGATTATTTAGTCTTTTATGGTCTAATTTCAGTTGCTATATTATTTCACAATCCCTTCAAGACTGTGTGATTTAATTTATATACTCCTACACAAAATATATCACCACAAATCATGGGCAATAAAATTTTATCAGACAATGAAACAATGTTAAATAACTATTCTTTACAAATAATTCAATTGATTACCTAGAGAGTCTACAGTCAAATCCAGAAATATATTCCTCCAAGAGCTTGAAACTTAATTTTTTTGTTGTTCTATGTCTTTTTTAACTGCTAGTAATGATAAAGAATCACTTTAAAATGCCTCACCTCTATTTCTAAAATGAGTGCAGACAGAATTTAAAAGTTCAAGTACGCATAATAAATGAAACCATAAATTTAGTTTTAGCCCAAACATTAATCTTGCTAGGTGTCTTCTTATTTTGGGTTCTGTTTTTTTCAGGCTTTGAGTAAATTTCAATGTAAAAAGGATGAAATTTATATCCCAAAAGACACAAAAGAAAAAAAAAAATCTATCAAGTATCATAGTAAAGGAATAAAAAAATGAGCTTCCTTTGGGACCACAGTCCAAGTAATCATGGAGGACAAGGGCAGCTAGGATGGTAATGTGGCAAAGCTGATCCTTATAAAGTTTGCCTCAACAGACAGTATTTCAATTGGATCTAATAGCTGATGTTCTTTTCAGGGAGCTGCATGGCGGAAGAGGAAGAGGCAAGGCTTCTTTGGAGCTCAAAATCTGTCCTTTTTATCATACTGTTAACCACAATGGTCAGTAGCCAGACCTGAGACATACAGAAAATGTGTGGGTGGGAAACAGAAGAATAAGGAGAGGAGTTTCAGTACAGATGAAGTCTGCTACGAGTCATAAGAATTACCTTTTTAGCTCTACTGCAGAGAAAATTAAAGCTTATGTTAAAAAATTTGGTTTTGTGAACTTATCAAAGTCATTGGGTAAATCAGAGTAAAATAGGAACCAAGAATATGGAAGCTTCAGGCTTTGTGTCCAACCCACTGTCCCCATTCTCTTGCTCTAAATGTTAGCTTCTTACAGCATATGTCTATACATGGAAGTAATTTCTACTGGTAATTCTGCTGAGTTTTTACCCTTGAGAGGAACGGCTGAACAGTTCAGAAAAGACAACAGAACCTTGGCACACAGCTCGGTAATTGTGTCCTGTCTGAGTCACCGAAGGTTTGATAAGACTGCACTGAACACACAGGGTGACTTTGTGCCAGGCTATAAATATACTTTAGAATCATTTAAAACCATTCAGGATCCACCACTAAGTTTTACAAGGATGGATAGCAGAACAGCCCTTATTATAACATTATTTTCTCCTTGTCATAAAGTGCATAAGACAAAATATTCATTTTCTTGCCTCTTGAAAGTATTAGAATGGTGCACCCCATAATTGGTAAAATTATTTTTCCCACATATGTTGCTACCTAAACTAAAATGCCTAGGATTAATCACTACTACCTTTCTTCTGGCATTAATTTAAAAAAATGATGAGTGGAAAGTGTAGAGAAAGGAACATTAATTTCAAGCAAAAAAATATTAATTTCAAGTAGAAATGCTGTGAGGGAGAAAAGTTCTTAGATCCATTAAGTATCTGACATGTTAATCACTGAAATTCTAAAGGTAATTGCCAGATAAAATTAAAGTGCTACCAGCAGTCACTTTGAACAATTCCTACACACACACAAAGAGGTGAAGTGTCAGCAGCTAGGAAGAATATGTTACTGTGTCAATCACTGGAAAGGATGAAACAGATGAGGAGTGTAATTTAGATGATGTCCAAGACAGAATACTGAAATAAGTAAAGACATTGATGTATAAGTGATAAAATTAAAAAACAAACAAACAAACAAACAAACCACATTTCTAGATGGAAATGGGGTAAAAGTACTAAGAATACCCTAAAAAATGTTCCAGAGAAGGTCACTTTCTTTTGAAAACAATGACAGAAAGATCTAATACATTTCTGCTTTTGTGACATAATGTTGATGTTAACCACTTAAAAAAAGTACTAAGACTTTTTTTTTTTAGTTTATGCTAACCTCGCATACTATCTCCTTTTTGTCTTTTTTGTTTATTTTTTAAACTGCTGCATCTCATTTCTACATTCACTGCCCAAACTCATTTATTCCTTATCTCTTTAGCCTGTCCCCACCATATTATAACTCCCATTCATTTCCAAAACCTCCTTGTCAACATTCAAAGTCCTTACTCTTTGAGATATCTTTGCCAGAGGACAATCTTGGACTGCCATAATATTTATTAATAAATCACTGCTATTTCTTTCTTTCCTTTAAAAAGCATGGAATATGTCAAGGTCTTCCAAGAACATTCTAGATTTCACCATGACATACCCAAGTGAAATGAGAAAGGTTGCCTGTAAATCTAATCTCCAGTGAGACCTATTTATTTTTTCTTAAATAATACACTTATGGGTTTTTTTTAAATACTTTAGCCAAATAAAAGGAAGAGACCTACTTGTAGAGATTTAGAGCTATAAAACAAAGGTAAATAGTTTGGAATTTAAAATTTAGATTAAACATCAGGAAGAAGTTTTTAACAGTGAACACCACTGAATAATAGAATAAATTACCTAGAAAGGTTCTGCAGTCTAATGACTTCACTGAGCAGGTGAGATTATGCATGGGGATAGAGATCAGGAAAACTCTGTAAATTATTTATTGGTTGAAATATCCAGATGTCTAGATTGTTTCCAGTCCAAAAGTTTAAGGCTGTGATTCAGTGAAGCTCCATGGAGATAATACAAGTTTTGCAGAAAACTTAAAAACAAGTAAGACAAAGCTCATATTTTCTTCATGGATATTTCACCTTCCTCTTATGCTTCTCGCATCCCTTATTATCCGAATGAAAAAATTAATGTTTTGTTGCAATGCCATGTATGAAAGAAAAACAAAATGACATTAACTTAACAGAAATGGCAGAAATAAGATTTCCAAACTTTAAATGTTACAAAACATTATTTTTCTAACTAATGTGGATGATATTTTGCCAAGCCTACCCATGGCTCAAGGCTTACTTCTAAGCTGAAAAAAAGATCCGAAATTTTAGATTTCGAATTCTATATATCAGAAAATCACTTTACTTTCTTGCTTTTAAAAATTTATTCTAACAGCAGGTGTAAAGTAGTACATGGAACATCAACCAAACATATGAGAGTGTTCTAGTATCTATTCATAGGCACTACCATGATTTAGTGTAAAGAAAAATTTATCCACTTGTTCACAATCTTCAACTAAAATGACTGTTCATATTTCAGTAGTCATTGACAGTTAATGGCACTTCTATAATTTGTTTGTTTATTTATGTTTAATGGCTAAGTAAACAAATCTGAATTCTGACGATTTCCCCCACATCTTATCACTGCACTCCATTTTTCAGTGTATTATCCCTTTACTTAAAACAGATTAAAAGTTAATATGCCTTTCTGAATATTTACATAGCACACAATACAATCTGGCTGTAATCCTGATGTGCTTTTACTTGGTACTGCATTGATATCAGGAGGGTGTTCAAAAGATTTAATATGTAATCCTCAGGTTGGAAAATCAGCTTCTGTTCCTGTAACTTTAACCAAAAACTGCAACTTTGCTTCTGAGGTCAGAATCAGACAGGTTCTTTTTAGATATATTCAGGCTTTAAAACTATGATGATCTACATTATCCTAGAAAATGTCTTGATTTAACACATCTTTCCAGGAAATATCTGAACTGCTACAAAACTTGTTCTATTTTTCTTAGCCTAATTGTGTCAGTTTGGAGCCCAAAATAAACATAACCCAGTCATAAAATATCCTATGACATCCACTCACACAACACTCCTGAGAACCAACTCGCAAATCTTTAGAGCAAAATGCAGAAAAAAAAATCAAATAATTTTACAGATCTATAGCCAGAGAGATCCCTGTTGGCTCTACATCTGAAAAAAAAAATCAAATAAGCATGTTATTTCTTCTGAAGTCAATGGTTTATACGCATACAGAAGAGGAGCCAAGTTTTGATTATTTTTTTTATTATTATTGAGAACAATATGCAAAGAATTCACTATTCCTAGTGAATCCCTTCAACTCTATAGAGAGATCTACAATCATAACTGTGGAATACAAATCAATAAATTCTTGTATTCCATAGGAAGACTGAATTTCAAGAGACATGAGAAATACAGGAAGGCTGTCAGCATTTTAATCTCTTTGCATGAAATTTGGAAATATTGTGTTGATCTCTGGACAATGTAGTTATACAAATGTTAATAGTTGATATTTTTCTTCTCCATTTATGTGATGTCAATGAAAGAGTATCTCTGCTCTCAACAGTGTTGCTAAAATATTCCTTCTGAAGAAATATATAAATAGGTAAGCATCATTAGCAGCTAAATTTGGTATTCCAGTGTTAGTATATTGCTAGTCATTGCACTCCAGAGGAGACAAAGGTGAAAGGTTATCCTTGTTTTCTTCTCTTATCAGAACATACTGCACATTTTCAGAGAGTATTATCCATCATCAATTAGGGTAGGGTAACATCAGCTGACACTTTTCCTCTTTTGAAATTGAGCCTAATCAGTCCAGTCCAGTTGATATCATAAAAGACTAAAAGATAGCAGCAAAAATGAAATACGATTCAGCTTTCTTCAGTTAACTCTCAGTGCAACTAACCTCTCCACATTTAGTGGTCTGGCCTTCAGAAAAACTTCAATACTGTTAGCAGAAAACAATAATGTTCTATTAACCCCTTATAGTGTTTCCAAGTAGAAAGATATTAAGTCTAACTATGCATCATGTAAAAGAGCAATATCTGATATCCTAGTGAATGCAACACAAATATAATTAAGAAATTACAAGCCTATGTTACATAAAAGAACTTTCAGTGTATAAATATGGTTCTTCTTTCTCATGGTACCTTGGGAGAGAACTGTTAACTGAGGGACAATTTACTGTGACAAAGAAACTTTATTTTCTGTGCTTAGCTCAGACTAATATTCTCCTTTCCTTCTTTCTGTTTTCTGTTAGTTCTTAAAATGTATCTTCAAAGGCCATTATTTCCTACCTTTTTTAACAGGAATTGACTGGGATGCTGAGTATTTAGCATTATATCAGATTATGGTGTACCTTTTATTTTTTTTTTGTACTCGTGTTGAACTATGGTGTTCTGCATTTTCTCTTGTACCTTTTGAGAGAATACACATGATAGACTTGCATACTTTTGGCCCTTTAAGAGCTGAAGCTTCAAGCAACTTCACCCTTGATCAATTAAGTCCTGACATTGAGTGAAGAAGGAGAGTGGAATGGGATTTGTGAGAAAGAATGGAAGAAAACAAGATAAGAAAACTCCTTATGTAACTAGTCAGTAGTAAAAAGAATGCCTCATGAACAGGTGGATTTATCCAATCAAGTATTGTAACCAGGCATGTGAACAGAAGCTTATAGCCAATGAAGAGTTTTTTATGTGTGTGTGTGTGTGTGTTAGCAGCTTTAGAGTATATAAATGATCATATAACCAATAATAAAGGTCTCCAGTAGAATTCACATTGAATCATGTGTAGAGTCCTTGGGTGAATCCCTCTCAGCAGCACACCTTTCCTGTATTTTCTTCCTGTAGCTGAAATGACATGACAATTTACTTAGTGGATCTGTAAGAAACTGTCTAACAAATGACTTCCAGGATTTTTCTTCTAGGTCAGCAGTTTGCAAACAGTCTTTCAATTTTGATTAAAATGTTTTGTTTCCCCAGGAGTCTGTGGATAATAAAAGGAAGAACATCTATACTTAATAATTTTTCGTTCAGAAAATCCTTCAGAGTACATGTGAAAAAACAAGCGTTTCTGCTAGTGACCAGGTACACAGATTTCCCTTTCTACTGAATGTTTTGAATAGTAATCTGATTATTATGTTGAAAATAACATGAGAAATTAGGGGTATTTTGGACATTTATGGGTTACTTAATAAATATGAAAGGACAGCAGATAATTCTGCTGTTGTTTTAAATTGTTCTTCTAAAACACCACAATTCTATGCTATTAAGAATCAAAACTAAATTATACATATATATATATATTTAATTTGATGAGCAAATATTGCATGAAATAATGAAATAAAGCTGTACTGAATATACCGATCTTTTTCTCAATACAACATAAGCAGAATTTCAGAATACTTGATCTTTGGGTGAATTCTTGGTATTCAACAGAAATACTTAAGCCTTGATTTATCCCAGCTAAATCAATGATCTGGTTTCTGAACAATCTGAACAAATTTGAACTTAAATTGCTTAAATGAATTAGGGGATTAGCCTACGTAAGATAACAGTTAGACCAGACTTTCACCAATCCAGCTGTGTTCACTTCAGAAGATTTCCTTTCTATTAACTCATGAAATTAGAAACCAAATTAAAACCACCCGCTACAGTGCAGCGTTGAAGAAGCAAGGGACATTCCTGGGAATCATTACAAGTTTGTCCCCCCATAAGGTGCCAGAAAGATCAGTGGTAGCCACTTTAGAAGCAAAGCTGGGGGCTGCCTGACTACTGTAACAGCTCCTGCAATGTGAGTGGCAAATACCACAGAGTCTATTGAGATCATCATGCCTGGATAAAGTACAGTATTGAGATACAAGTTCCAAAACATCTAGTAAAGACAAAAGCAAAGTAACTTAAACTGATGTTTTCTGAGAACCTGTGTACTGGAAAAGAAACTATAGTCAAAGGCAAAAAAAAACCAAACCCTAAATCAATATTAAGTTAGCACTTAAATACATCATTTCAATTTTCTTTGTGACTTGTGGTCTCATACATTGTATTTCAAGAACCTCCTGCATCAACCTTCATGCTCTGAAGTATGAATATAGAAGCATGAAAACAAAGTATAAAAGTGTGAATATAGAAGATATTCCTGAATATCGGGCACCTCTGCCCTATGGACCCACTGATCATGAAACTTGGAGGCTTACAGTAATCTTTGTTTAACATTCTCTGCAAACCAAAGCATGAGTTGAGTTACTCATGGTTTAAATGTGGGTTGGTTTGGGTTTGGGGTTTTTTTTTTAGTATTTTAAAGCAGTAATGGAAGACAGCTTCACTATGGGGTTAAACAGGGTCAAAAGATGTTTGGAACATTCCATGTTCCAAAAAAAACCTCCATGGTGCAATTCACAATCCACGGACTTAAGAAAAAGACCCAGACACCCCCAAATATAATGATTCTGAACATGAATAACTCCTTAAGGTATGGAAACTGAGGCAGGAAAATATAGCTAAGCTTTGTATTTATTTTTGTTGTCTATATCTATATTTTGAGATAGGCAGATAAAAGAAGATGTTACCAAAACCTTCACAAAGTCTGAGTATAAGTATAAAATATACTGAATGTCCTTGAAAAAAAATTAAGTGGTAAACCAGAAGAAGGAGGTCCTTGAGGACATGGGAGAGCTTAAATACATGTAGCTGCTGAGGTAAAAGAGGATCTAGTTCAGACATTTTTTTTATGGTCGGAAAATTGAATTTGTAGTCCTGTAGACAAAAGAAGTATAAGACACAAGGTTTATACTTCTAGTGTGTTCCTACAAGTCCAGAGTTAGAAACAGTGCCCAGTTGTTTTCAGCTTAGAAAGCTAAGTGTACACAAGGGTTGAACATCTGGATCTCACCACAGCAATCCGATTAGTGTCTAACAGGGAGAACACCCATATCTTCAATGCAGAGAAATGTCCCCTCTCACTTGGTATTTCAATACAGCTGGTCACAATGGAAAAAAAAAATCCTATTGTTCTGCTGTGAAAGTGTGCAAGAAATATAATGAATTGCATACTCTAACAAGAGAACAGGAAAAAAAGAACTGTCTAAAATCAAGGTGGAACTTCTGTGATTTAGATCCTTACAAGCATATTACCAAATGTCTCCTGTTTTCAGTGTAATCAAGCAGTTGAACATAAGTGCTTTTCATCTTCAGTGCAGAATATATTAGCTGTTCACTGAGAAATGTGGAAGTAAGTATGTTTGGTCAAAACTGACATAGGGAAATTATTTTTTTTCCTTGGTGTAGTGTATTATGGGCTTTACTCCATTAATACAAATAACCACATAACAAAATAGCCTGTATTAACAAGCTGGGGTGAACTACAGTGACCTACATTCAAGACAGTACTTCTGATTTCTGCAGAATATATTAATTCAAATTTTATCTGTTCAATCATAATAGGCCTGCCTGAATGAGACCTGCACTACTGAACACAGTAAGAACAAGACTGGACATACAGCATGGGGTTTCCTAAATAGTTTTCTGTATAGTTATAGATCTAAACTAAAATAAATTGGAACATAGCTTTCCCTCTCCACTTGCCATATTATGAGCAGTTCTGAAACATACAGATTTTAATAGAGGTAAGAACTGAATTCCGTTTACTCCTGCCTTTGCTGACATTCTTGTCTGGTAATTGCAACACTGAAGAATTAAGCAACTGAGCATGTTCTGTACTCCACAGAGCAATTATTTTAATCTGTCACATACCCAGACTGAGTACAATACACAAGAACAGCTTTCTGTCAGGTTACTTCTGATGTGAGACGCAATCATTTACTGATGCATAACACACTTGTTTTCTTGACACACCTGAATAATTAAACTACATGTAATACTTTACCCTCACATAATGTAGTAACATGGTTAGCATATATCTACACATATTGATAATGTAATGCCATATGTATTTTGACTAAAACCTTTCTTTTAGATATCTGAAATCAGAGTGGAATAGGTGGCTATTAAAGAGGAGATATAACTAATTGTTGTCTTTAAATGGCATTAAGAATGTATAGTTTCTGTATCTCAGTGATATTGTTGAAAGTGTAGTTTTTGAAGCCTAGCAAACTATGTCTGGAAGATTCATCAGGTTCACCAGTTAATCACAGAAAACTGGAAGGATCAGCAAATGATATTGCATAAGTAGCATAACATCTAAGGCCAGTAGTTTGAAGATATACACATACTGAAGACTGATTCCTGCAATATCTAAGCTGTATGGGTCTTCCCACCTATGCTAATATTCAGCCTTATGCATAGATAGACTTTGGCATTGGAGATGTTTTCGGAAACAGGCTGATGGACAGACACCTATTCAAGAGGTAAATAGAAGATTGTGAAAAAATACATAGGTAGTTAAGTATAAAACCTAGCTTGGCATCTGACCAGTAATTTTACAGATTCAGATACCCATAGATACAATTCCCAGTTATTGTCATTACTCACTTCCTATAGGTCTGTGGGTTTTCAGATTTGTTCTCATGGTCAAGTGTCCTGGTTTTTACCAGGAACAGAGCTGGGTTTCTTTTTCAGTAGCTAGAATTGTGCTGTGTTTTGTTTTTCAGCCTAGGACTTGTTATGAGAGAGACCCTGATAATATACCAGTGTGTCCTGGTTTGTAGCTGAAATAGAGCTGGGTTTCTTTTTCAGTAGCTAGAATTGTGCTGTGTTTTGTTTTTCAGCCTAGGACTTGTTATGAGAGAGACCCTGATAATATACCAGTGTGTCCTGGTTTGTAGCTGAAATAGAGTTGGGTTTATTTTCCAGTAGCTAGAATTTTGTGCTGTGTTTTGCTTCCAACCTAGGATTTGCTATGAGAGAGACACTGATCACATACCAATGTTTACATTTTTGTCGATGGAAGCAAAGGACTTTGTGTTCTGTTAGTCCACAAGCACAAGATTTAAGGGGGGAGAAGAATATTTAAATTAACAAACTTAATTGACAGTTAGATATGCCAATGGGGTATTCCATATCATATCACGTCATGTCCAATATATTAGGGAGGGTCTCTTCCTCTTTTAGCTCTCTCTGGCTTTTCGCTCCGGGTCTTCCAGGATTGTGATTGCGGTTCGGGATTGTCGCTCCTCCAGGATCGTTATCTGGGAACAGGCCGGGCTCGGTCAGGAGGGGGGTGAGCTATAACATTGGGTGTCATTCACTTGCATATTTTGTTACTGTTATCATTATCTCTATTATTTTAATATTAGTATTATTTTAAGTTTTCTCTCTATTATTAAACTGTTCTTATCTCAACCTACAAGCCTCCTTACCCTTGCCCCCCATCCTCTCCCCTATCCCCTGGAGGTGGGGAGGAAGTGGGTGAACGGCTGTGTTGGCTGCTAGCCAAGGACTAGCCCAGTGGAACTACCACATCAGGTAATAAAGGAGACTGAGCTCTCTACAGCTAGTTACTGTCAAAATCAGTTTTATTAGCCTAAATTGTTTAAAATATTATTTCTTTATGAACACAGCTAATTTTTATTACCTAGACTCAATGACAGAAACACACAGATGGAAAGCTCTGTGTGTCCAGTCTAGTCAACTGGTTGTGTGGAACAGCTGGAGGAAGCAAGCAGGTAAAAATCTACTTCCTGAGAGCAATTTTTTGCAGATGATGCACTTAAGAATATATAGCTGTGCTCCACCAGCAGAAGTGCTGTTGAGTCTGAGCTGATGTTATAGTAGCTAATCTCCCTCCCAAGGTAGATATAATTTTCAAATAACCAGGAAAAGGTGCCTACATCCAAGCTTGTTGTTCGAAGTCCCTGTGTTAGTGTAGGAAAAGAGGTACTTCTGCACAGTTCTCCCTCATCTTACTGTAGATATCTAACATGGGTCAGATTAATCTCATTCTAAAAGTTTCTTCCTATTCTTACAGAGAATGTCTGGACTCATTAGAACAGATGCAGCTATCTACATTGGAGCTATCTGAAGATAGCTGGGGTGATCCTAATCTGTGTGTCCTAATTATGTGTAAGTCCCATAAAAAGCTGGATTTACAGTACTTTCGTTAGAATGGTCATATCTAACAAATTAATTCAGCTGCCTTGGATATTTTCTTTTTTTTAAATCCAGTTTTTGTATAATTTAAAAGTCATAAGGGGTTCTGGGAACAGAGATCTGGACCTCAAAGATGTATCTATATTCATAATTGAATCTATCTGAGACCATGCTCAGTCACCGTTCAATTTACTAGTATATATGTAGACTAGGAGTCTTCTCCTTGC